>NC_056751.1:94632405-94837405 GCF_019279795.1 Protopterus annectens
AAATAATATATCATATTGTAATAGTTTGCACTATGTTGTACAGTCAAATTCCTGCACTATCTACATAAAGCACTAAGATGAATATTTGGTTTTGCTGTTTAATGATGAAGGGAAAAAAGGCACTTGTTTTTGGATTTTTTTCCATAGCCACCCCCTGATCATCACTTTAGTGTGGCTGCCATACCTGGTGTGGGATACTGAGATTTTACCTTCGACTTAAGAGTGCTTTGAATTTCAGTGGAAGGTAAAATACTCTGCTGTATACCTTGGCAATAATCTACGAGTGGGCTTGGTTGCCACAGGATTTACCCACAGCTGGTGGGGTTTGATCAGAGTGGTGAACCCCTCTTTAAATATTGCCAGCTTGTTAGCTTTTTGTCAAGAGTTCTGGACAAAACCAAACATAATAGGGGGCCAAATGGTGGAATGCAAATGTTAAGTCTTTCGGCTTTTCTCAGTTAGGGGTCGCCACAGTGGAACTCCGGTCCGCTAATGATTGGTAGTTGATGTTTACGTGCCGAGTTACCAGCCCTGATGCACAACCTTCAACGAAGGTACGCCCATTCACGCATGTCTCCACGCAGAAGATGCTCTAGCTGACAATCGAACCGGACAGCATCTTACTGTGAGGCGACAACGCTACCGCAGCACCACCACCGCGGGTAATAATGTTTAAATGTTAGTGTAAATCACGTAAAATGTTAATAGAACAACAGGGCTTGGCATCCACTTGCATTTTCTTAACTATGAGAAGTATGAAACTAGTGTCTGGCATTGACTGACAAAAATCCTCAGTGATTTATCAGAAAATTAAAAATGTTATGAAAGACAGGGTAAAATATGAGGAAAATCAGAGATATTTTGTAAAACTCTTAACAGTTGAGAGGTATAGTTACAGACAGTCCGATTGATCGTGCTTTCAGTAACTTTAAGTCTAAACTGTTGAGAATTTTTGTAGAATAACTGTGATATTCCTTGTATTTTTCTGTGTCCCACATACAATGTTTTATTGCTGTACTTATGGAGCTTATTCCATTAGAAATCGCAGCTGCTTATGAAGACTTTAGTGGACGGAATTCTTACGTTTGGTATATGTTCAACTTAGAAAGGGCACGCTGACTGGACTGTCCAGTTTTCAGAGTACTAAACACCCTTTATTGTAAAATATATGTTACACAATAACAGGGGCACAGTTTTCTAAATCCTGAAATTGCTTTGACTGTTTGTCACTCTTCATGGGTTTAAGATACTGAATTACTACATAGAAGATGTTTCAATTAGCCGATTGAAGGCGGAATTCTTTTAATTATGAAAAAACATTTCGGCATACTCCAAACTTATTGTCATTAAACTTTGGACAGCAGTTTTTTTGAGCAAGATAAATTGTTAATCCCTGCTTACAAAGTATATAAAGAAAACAACCAGAGCAACATGCTGCTGTTTTTTGTCCAACTATCAAACTTCCAGAAATAGTGAATGCCGGTTACTGTTAAATTCAATGCCATGAACTTAAAAAAAAAAAAAAAGTAGCACAAATAAAATTGTGAATATATGCATATCACAATAGGGTGCCTTTGACCAGCATTAACCCAGGTACTATACTTTACTACAAACACCGACCATATACCAACAGTAGGAAAATATCCATGCAGAAAATGTTTTTATTTGGAAATAAAGTGAAATGTGTTTTAAGATGCAAGTAGTATAACAAGAGTAGATCACATCAGTGGGAATGCCTTGTTTACCCTTCAGGGGTAAACAGTGCTATTTATTATAGATAAATTCAGCATTTCCTATCATCCGTCATAATTTAATCCTTAAACATATTGCTTCTTCTGCTGCTGAACATTTGTAGTGTTGCACTTCACCACATCAGTTTATTATTATTGGATTATAAAAAGCCCTTTCAAAAAAGTTCATTATACACACTGTAAAACAGCTGGTAACAGCTCAACAGATATTTATAGTGTGTGTCTGTGTGTGTCTGTGTGTGTCTGTGTGTGTCTGTGTGTGTCTGTGTGTGTCTGTGTGTGTCTGTGTGTGTCTGTGTGTGTGTGTGTGTGTGTGTGTGTGTGTGTGTGTGTGTGTGTATTATATATACACACATAGTGGATATAAAAAGTATACAGACCCCTGTTAAAATGCCAGGTTTTGTGATATAAAAAATGGGACCACAATAAATCATTTCAAAACTTTTCCCACCTTTAATGTGGTCTATAACCTGTAAAATTCAATTGCAAAACAAAAAAAATCTGTTAGGGGAAAAATATAAAAAATAAAAAGCATGCAATAAGCTGGTTGCATAAGTGTGCACACCCTTAAACCAATACTTTGTTGAAGCACCTTTTAATTTAATCACAGCATTCAGTCTTGTTGGGTAGGAGTCTATCAGCATGGCACATCCTGACTTGACAATGTTTGCCCACTCTTCCTTGCAAAAGCCCTCCAAATCTGTCAGATTGTGAGGGCATCTCTTGTGCACAGCCCTTTTCAGGTCACCCCACAGATTTTCTATTGGATTTAGGTCTCGGCTCTGGCTGGGCCATTCCAAAACTTTAATTTTCTCCTGGTGAAGCCATTCTTTTGATGATTTGTATGTATGCTTGGGGTCATTGTTGCGTTGAAAGGTGAAATTCCTCTTCATCTTCAGCTTTCTAGCAGATGCCTGAAGGTTTGGGGCCAAAAGTGACTGGTATTTGGAACTGTTCACCCAGTTCCAGCTGAAGAAAAGCAACCCCAAAGCATGATACTTCCACCACAATGCTTCACCATGGGGATGGTGTTCTTTTGGTGATGCAAAGTGTTGTTTTTGCGCCAAAGGTACCTTTTGGAATTGTGGCCAGAAAGTTCAACCGTGGTCACCTCAGACCGTAACACATTTTCCCACATGCTATTGGGAGACTTGATGTATTGTTTTGCAAATTTTTGCTGGGCTTGGATGTTTTTCTGTGTAAGAAAAGGCTACCATGTTGCAACCCTACCCTATAGTCCAGACATATGGAGAATACGGGAGATTGTTGTGACATGCAGTACACAACCAGTACTTGCCAGAAATTCCTGCATCTCCTTCAGTGTTGCTATTGGTCTCTTGGCAGCCTTCCTGACCAGTTTTCATGTCGTCTTTTCATCAATTTTGGAGGGACGTCCAGTTCTTTGCAACGTCACTGTTGTGCTATATTTTCACCACTTTTTGATGACTGTCTTCACTGTGTTCCATGGTATATCCATTGCTGTGGAAATTTTTTTTGTACCCTTCTCCTGACTGATACCTTTCAACAATAACATCCTTTTAATGCTTTGGAATCTCTGTGTGAACCATGGCTTTTGCTGTAGCAGGCAACTGAGTAAATGTCAGGACAATCCTACCAGGACAGCTGAACTTTATTTGTGGTTAATCAGAGTCTCTTTAATTGATGGCAGGTGTGTACCCAAGAAAAATGAATGCTGTAATTAAATCAAAAGGTGCTTCAAAAAAGTATTAGTTTAAGGGTGTGCACACTTGTGCAACCAACGTATTGTACGTTTTTTATATTTTTTCCCCTAACAGATTTGTTTGTTTTTCAATTGAATTGTACAAGTTATAAGTCACATTAAAGATGGGAAACGTTTTGAAATGATTTATTGTGGTCTCATTTTGTATATCACAAAAACCTGGCATTTTAATGGGTGTGTGCACTTTTTTATATCCACTGTATATACATATATATATATATATATATATATATATATATATATATATATGTGTGTGTGTATGTGTGTTTTACATTTATATATATATATATATATATATATATATATATATATATATATATATATATATTATAGTAAAAGAAAATCAGCAATATGATTTGGTGGCAAACAGTAAGTGCATTTACCAAAGGAGGGTATAAAAAAGGCACAAATTTAGTGCCAGTCTGAACTTCTTAGCAGTATTTTAACCAATGAGTTTGAGTGTTATACAGAATCACGGTAGCATAGACACATCTGTGAATTGGAAATGTTAGTAGCTGAATCAGTGAGGGTGGCCGCAGTGGTGCAGAGGTTAGCATAATCGCCTGACAGCAAGAGGTTCTCCAGTTTGATTCTCAGCCTGGGGTGCCTCCTGTGCGGAGTCTGCATGTCTTCCCTGTGGTCAAGAGGATTTCCTCCGTGTGCTCTGGTTTCCTCTCACATTCCAAAGACATGCAGTAGGTGGAATGGACATTCTAAATTGCCCATAGGTGCAGGTGTGTGTATGTGAGTGAATGGTATGAATGAATTACAGCGTCAGGGCTAGCCACCCGGTGGTGTATACCTTGGCACGAGATGATTGTCACTGCTGAAGTGACACCCCGACCCCATGTGCAAAAAATGGGAAAAGGGGTTGAGGATGGATGGATGGAATAGCTGAATCATTTGCAGTATCTGTCTATACTTCACTAAATGTTTTTAGAAGGCACACAGGACATGCAATAACTAGGTTATGACTGTACTGGGGTTCTTTGTCGTATGGGCTGTAAAGCTGAACTACCTGTGAGGGTGCTGTATCAAAACACTGGTGGCCAATGCAGCTAAAAGATCATGAGTGTAATGCGTCCCAGAATTCTACATCACTTGTCTACTACCTACTTAATCGTAATGTTTGCTCTGCATTGAAATTAATATTCCATGTTCCTACTAAGTAAGCCTTTGCAGCATTATTCCCCTCCCCCCTCAGTGTGTAGTGTACTTCCTGTTTGGGTTTCTAGTGCCAGGGTGCAGTACTCTGCATTCATTTGAGTTGAACATTGTTTGCAGTTATTTACCCAGTTTTTAAGCATATTAATGGTTTTCTTTTATTAAAAATGACACATGTACACTAATTGGTATATGCTGTCCACCTGCTTTGGTGTTATTCAGAAACAGTTACTTCATTTTCAAGCCAACCCTCTGATGTGCAAGAGTAAATCAATGGGAAACTGACACAAGATTTACCCCTGAGGTACCCCACTGATGTTATACGTGTTTCACTGTTGCAGTCATTACATTTGGGTTATCTGCTTGCAGGTAGCCCTCAGTCGGCCTGATTAACAAAGTCTTGGGTCCTGCGTCGGTTGCTGTCCCTTCTTCCATGACGTCAGGTTGTCAGGGGAATAAAACATGCAGCCGACGCCATTACATCAGTCTTTCTTGCCGTGCGGTGCCCGAAGCAGGAGTAGTTCGCAAGTGCCGGTCGGCCGACTGCTGAAATTTTCGTTTTCGAGTTTCAGAACCAAAGTGTTCAACTAAAGCTAAGTACCCCATTGGGAAAACTTTTTCTTGCTCCTTACCAATGTCAGTAAAAGTTAATAATTGCATTACTTGTGGAAAGCAAATACTCATAAAGATTTTCATTCGTACTGTATTCCTTGCCTAGGCCCTGACCATGACGTACCTTGCTGTCTGTTTTGTGCTTTATTTAATCAGCGCACCGTCCTTTGTCGGTATATTTTCACCTCTAAATATTTCAGTTCTCGGATTAATTATCCAGAAATGTCTGTTAGCCTTCCGACTACTGGGATTCTGAAAAAACGCAAAGATAAAGACAGAGACAGGCCGCTGAGGTCCAAAACTGCCGACGGCGCTTCTCCTAAGCCAGTCGCCAGTTCGACGGTACTCAGTGAGGAGCTTTTGTAGCCCCTGATACCCGCTACTTCTGATTTGCAGGCCTCTACTGAGACTTATTCGGAGTCCAGCATGCCACAAGATGCTTCAACTATGGAAGCCGCGGATGTCTCTACCTTGGATGGGTCCGGAGCCGCTGTGCAGGCACCAGCTTATGAGGGTGTATTCAGGCCTATGGACTTTCATATTAAACAGACGCCTCCTTTTTCACCTAGGCCTAAATCTCGAACCATGCCTAAAAAACCGACGCCCAGGCCACATGCTCAGTCCTCTATGCCTAAAAAACAAATGATAAGAATGGCTGAAGATCTAATAACTCTAATCAGGGATAGCCAAGCCAACCCCCCCCCCCTTCTAAGAGGCCTAGGACTGAAGTTGTTTATGAATCTTCTGACCAGGATTCTGTTTTCTGATTCTTCTGATGATCTGGATATGCCCTTAACTACTTATGAGGATTCTGATGCAGAAGACTCTATTCCCTCTGCTTCCCCTCCAGAGGATTTTTCTTTTGGTGAAACCGTACATACTCTAAGGGAGCATTTCCATTGGGAAGGCCAGGATTTTTCTGATTCAAAAAAGAGGCTCAGGGATTTCTTACTCCTGCCTCAGCATAGGCCTTTAGCTATTCCTCCTGTACTAGACATCGTTGATGATGCTTTTTCGGACTCTAGTTTGGCCCCTGATTCCTTGCCTCCTGCTCCCAGAAAACCTGACAGATACTACAGGGTCCGAGTCACACAAGTTCCTTTTTAAAAATCCTATTGCAGATCCAGAGACTATTTCTCCGGGGCCAAGGGCATTAAGGCTTCTACTGCTAAAAATCCTACCCCTTCTGATAGAGACTCCAGGGCACTGGATATATGGGGTAAAAAGGTTTACACTTCTGCAACCTTGGCCTTTAGGGCTTTAAACTGCCAGTTTTATATGTTAAAGTATCAGCAACATGTTATTGGATTGCTTAAACAGAAAATGTTGTTGATTCCTGATTGTGTGGAAAGTAAAGAATTTCAGGATTTAATGCATTCTGCTGAACAGGTTGGAAAACATACTCTGCAATGTGGTTTTGATTCAGTAGAGGCCTCTTTCAGGGCTGCTGTTACTGGGTCTGTGCTCAGAAGGCATGCTTAGCTTAAAGAACAATCTTTACCTGAACATGTTAAAGCTAAATTGTTGGATGCTCCCTTAAATTAGGACCGCCTGTTTGGCAACAAGGCTGAGGAAGTTCATAAAAAGATGGAAGATAAAGCTAAATCTATGCAAACTGTTAAATATTTCTTACAAGTTCAGCCTCCTAGATTTAGTAGGCACTGGCCCCCTAAAAATTGGTCCTTTCCAGCCCCTTCCAGGTCTTCTCAAGCCAAGCCCAGGCACAGCAGAAACCCCAAGTTTCAGTCCCAGGGGACACACAGGACTAAGCAGTGGGGGGCCTCCACTTCCAAATCTGGGAGTAATAAGACCCCCCCATGGTAAACTGTCTCAATGACTTCCTTTTAAAATTTCCAAGAACTTATCAACTGACTGCCCCTTTGGGGGGAAAGATTGCTCTTCATGGAAAGAACTGGGAACTCATTACCCAGGACAAATGGGTTTTAAATATAGTGTCCCAGGGATACAGATTTCACTTCCACATGTTGCCAACACCAAGCGGGTGGCCAGACCTACCTCCAAATCAGTGGGCAGAGACCCAAAAACAAGTACTGTCTCTCTTAAGCATGGGGGCTATTCAGCTGGTACTAGAAGAGGAAAAGGGACAAGGTTTCTACTCCAGACTTTTCCTAGTACCCAGAAAAGACAATTCATGGTGCCCTATCCTGGACTTGTCTACTCTAAACACTTTTTTGGACATTCCAAAATTCAAGATGCTGACTCTTCACCAGTTGCTTCCTTATGCTAGGCAAAGATGCCTGGTTGGCAACACTAGATTTAAAAGAAGCATACCTGCACATCCCAATCAGGGAATCTTGCTGAAGATACCTTCGCCTCAAAGCAGGCTACACACATCAGTTCTCTGCACTGCCCTTTGGCTTATCTACTGCGCCCAGGGTATTCACAAAGTGCCTAGCTCCAGTTATTGCATTTTGCAGGCAAAGAAATATTCAAATATACCCATACCTGGACGATTGTCTAATTCAGGCAGAAAGCCAGGACATACTTTTGAATCATCTGGCCTTTGTACAAAGGGTTTTAACCTGTCTGGGGTACACCATAAACGAAAAGAAATCTCACCTGGCACCTGTCAACAAATTATATTCCTGGGAGCAAGCTTGAATACAACTTCCCAGATAGCTTACCTCACGCCAGAGAAACAAATTCATTTGACAACCTACTTCAAACAAGTGGCCACAAAAACCCTGCTATCTGCAAGACAAATACTGCAAGCTTTGGGAGTTCATGGCCTCTTGCATTCTTCTAATTCCATATGCAAGACTGCATATGAGGAAACTACAGCGGTATCTAAAAAGCCGATGATGTCAACATTCCCAGGATCTAGAAGCAATGATACCTTGCCTACGCCTAGAGGTCCTTTGGTGGGCAAAGGCCTGCCACCAAAACAAGGGACTACCTTTCACACCACCCCCTGCCGCCCAAACCCTAACAACAGACGTATCAGACTATATATGGGGGGGCTCACCTGGCAGGGAAGTGCATTCAGGGCAAATGGAGCCCAAGTCAAATGCACCTGCATATCAATCAAAAAGAAATGTTAGCTGTACAGAATGCTCTGACAGCCTTCAAGGACCACATTCTTCCAGGACAACTAATGGCAAAGACAGACAACACCACTGTTATGTGGTACATAAACAAGCAGGGGGTACACATTCTTACCCCCTCTGCAGACTAGCCATGGCATTGTGGAACATAGCCTTGAGCTACCAAGTGCACCTACAAGCTCAATTCCTGCCAGGAAAATTAAATACACTGGCAGACGGACTAAGCAGAAACCTCATGGGCCCACATGAGTGGAAACTGGAACCAAGGATTTTCAACATGTTGACAAGCAAATGGGAGCACCCAGATATAGACCTATTTGCCTCTCCCCAGAACTACCAATTGGACAAATATTGCACAAGGACTCTCCACAAACAAGCCTGGAAAGTGGATGCTCTGTCCTTCAGCTGGAAAAACCTATCAGTCTATGCCTTCCCCCCTCAGCCTCTGCTCTCCAAAGTACTCAAACAGGACAAACCAAGGATGATTTTGATTGCTCCAGACTAGTCACACCAACACTGGTACCCCCTCCTGTGCAGTGTGTCACGGTTATCCCCATGGCACCTGCCTCAGACTCCTTCCCTGTTGTCCCAGCAGGAGAACTAGATTCTGCACCCTCAGCTTCTAACACTAAACCTTGCAGCCTTACTAATTACCTAATCTCTCCTTTACCATCCCTCAGTAAACCTGTAATGGATATCATTTTAGAGGCAAGGAGGCCTAGTACTAGAAAATCTTATGCTGAAAAATGGAAAAGATTCTGTGCCTGGAACCAATCTCATGGGGATGAGCACAGCAGCGCCCAATTTACCTCAGATTTTACAATAATTAACTGAGATGCTTCACAAGGGCCTGTATTTTTCCTCCATTAAAATCCACGCCTCAGCCATTTCAGCTCATTATAACACAAAACCACCCCTCTTCTCTCATCCACTGCTCAAGCAGTTCCTCAGAGGGGCCAAAAATTTAAGACTACCCAGGAGAGCTCCAACCCCAGCCTGGGACCTTAACTTTGTTTTGGAGAAACTCACTCTACCTCCTTTCGAGCTGGCTGCCACTGTGGACTTAACATTTCTTTCTTGGAAAACAGCTTTCCTTTTAGGAATCACTTTAACTAGAAGGGTATCTGAATTACAGGCCCTTATGGCAGTGGAGCCTTTCATCATCTTTCATGCGGACAGGGTATACCTCAGAACCAATCCATCCTTCATGCTCAAGGTGGTATCCAGTGTGGCTCTTAATCAGTCTTTTCATTTGCCAACCTTCTTTCCCAATCCACAGACCAAAGGGGAATGGATACTGCATTCCTTAGATGTGCACAGGCAACTTAGATGCTACTTGGACAGGACTAAACCTCAAAGGAAATCTGAACAACTGCTGGTGGCATTTGCTGCAGGGGCAGAGGTGAAGGCTATTTCAAAGCAAACCATGTCTAGATGGATAGGCCATTGCATTCATTCCTGCTATAATCACCATGGAAAACCTATCACCCAGGGGATCAGACCTCACTCCACCAGGGCTGCATCTACCTCTACAGGCTTTCTCAGTGGCGTCCCTACCAGGGACTTCCTAGAAGCTGCTACCTGGAGTTCTATACATACTTTCACCAAGCATTATAATTTGCCAATTTTATCTAAATCCAGAGCTGGCTTTGCCACTGCAGTCTTGCAGGGCCTTATAGCTGGTCCGAATGCTATTTAAATTCCTCCTCCCAACCATAGCTTTGGGAATCTACCTAAATGTAATGACTGCAACAGTGAAACATGAAGAACATAGTACAGTTGTGTACACTTACCATAAATGTAGATGTTCGAGTGTATTCATTGTTACAGTCCTTGGCTACCCTCCCTCCAGCCCCCTAACTTCTTTTGGTTATACCTCTTCTTTCCTTTACTATGCTTTAAAGCTTTTTGGTGTATTTGCTTTTTTGTTGGCGGTATATCATTGTACATTATATTTAATTGCTTCCCATTGGGGGGGGGCACCTGACATCTGGGGTAAGAAAAACTGATGTAATGGCGTCGGCTGCATGTTTTATACCCCTGACGACCTGACGTCATGGAAGAAGGGACAGCAACCGATGCAGGACCCAAGACTTTGTTAATCAGGCTGACTGAGGGCTTACCTGCAAGCAGATAACCCAAATGTAATGACTGCAACAGTGAATACACTCAAACGTCTACATTTATGGTAAGTGTACACAACTATACTATCTCTGTGATGGTATTAATCCTCATAAAATTACCTTTTAGGTAAACATATCCCAGATGTTTTAACCATTATACTTACTCTATGTCATGAGTATAGAGTGAGAAAGAAGGCTTAGTAAAGTCCACCCAACACACCGAGTAAGAAGGCTTAGTAAAGTCCACCCAACATGACACAGAGTAAGAAAGCTTAGTGAAGTCCACCCAACACGACACAGAGTAAGAAGGCTTAGTAAAGTCCACCCAAGTCATATTTCCCAGCAGCCAAAACATTGATTCAAGGTAGGTTGATAAGCCGCCACTTAGAATTACTTTTTTGTCAAAAGATTGATTAAATGGCTTTGCCAGTGGCTCAGCATCCCTTCTTGTACTGCTGCAAATGGTTCTTCTGCTCTGCAAGAACAGCACACGTAAATCTTATTGTATTTTGATACTTAATATCGTAGGATAACCACAGCAAGAAAATTAAGGGGTGCTGACAGCATTGTTGTTTCCTTTTTTTTTATCTGTGGTTATTCTATATCTGTGCACAGATATGTAGTTATTTATTTATATTTACTAACCAGGATAGTCGGACAAGGCTGACAGCACCTTTTTAGGTTCATAGGTGTGCACTAGGCTAATGGCCCTGGAGCCTTTACAAGCCTTGCCCATAGGATTACCCTGACATTGTGCCACCCGACTTTAGCTCCCAGTGCCTCTATTGAGTAGAGCCACTGGAGTGATCCCTGGGGTGAATTTTCTATTTCCCATCCACTCATCAAGATTTCTCTTGAAGAGGGCCAGTGAGGTGCTTTGTTTGACATGTATGGGAAGTCTATTCCATAGCATGGGCAGTCTCTGGGTTATGAACCTGTCCCTCCAGCATGTTCTGTTGATTGTGGTAATGATGTTGAGGTCTCTGGAGCGTGTGGTGCGGAGGGATTGAGATTTCTTTAGATGTAGCATTTCTAATATAGTTGGGTCAAACATGGCTTTGTAAGTCAAGCAAAGATCACCTCTATACTGTATGAGACCAAGAATAATTGGAGTTTTTTGAGTCTGTCCATATAGGACAAGTGTTTAAGGCCTAGGATCCTCTTTGTGAGGTACTTTTTCAGCCTCTCCAGTTGTTGCAGGTGTCTAGTGAGGTACATGCCAAAGGGGGCATTGTACTTGATGATTGGCCTAATGAGGGAAGGGTAGAGGGGACAATGACCACTTCCTTCCTGGATGCAAAACCCTTAGTAATGAGATGTGCCTCATAGAAGGACTTTTTGACCACAGTGGCAGTGTGGTGGTCAAAAGTGATCTCTTATAACGCCTTCTGTGTTCAGTGGACTACCATTGATGTGGTAATTCATGGGAACTGGGTTTTTCCAAAAGGGGATGATGACACATTTTTTGGCATTGAGCTTATGGTCATGGTTCTGACACCAGTCGTTGGTCTCGGTGAAGTCTTTCTGTAGGATGTCAACTTCACTTGGGGAGTCAATAATGGCTCCCAACTTGCAGTTATCTGCGAACTTTGTCAGCCAGAGTCCCTTCGTGTTGGCCTGGACTTCTGAGAAATAGATACCAAACAGGAGAGGACCCAGGACCGATCCCTGTGAGACTCCACTCGTGACTGGTTGGCATTCTGACTTAGAGTCAGCTACTTTCACACTGTGGGTTCTATATGTGAGCCCTTTTGCGACCCATCTAGTGATATAGGGGTTGATTCCTATTTCTTGCTTATATATATAGATATGCCTTTTCTATGATTCCTGAGTGGGGAATGGTATCAAAGGCCTTGGCCAGATCAAGGTAGGCTGTGTGAACCACCTTGCCTTCATCCACAGCTCTGGTGACTGACTCAAAAGAAGTTGAACAAGTTGAGCAGACATGGTCTACCCTTCACAAAACCAAACTGTGCTGGATCCAGAGTTTGGAGATTCCCTCTATCCTTGTTTATTAGATCCATGATGATGCGTTCCATAGCTTTGCATTACAGACTTGTCAGGCTAATGGGGGGAATAGTTCCTAGGGTCTGTAGTCGCTCCTTTTTTGTGGAGAGGGATAACTGTAACAGTGTGCCATTCGGTAGGGACAAAGCCTGAGGCGAATCTGTGATTGAACACAGGGCACACAGGTGAGGTGTCAGTTCACTCAAGATATTGTCAGGTCCTGTAGAAGCTGTATTCTTGGCCTTGGACAGTGCTGTTTTAACCTGTGCAGCAGTGATACTGGGTGCCTGGCAATCTACTGCTATTATGATTGGTTCTGGGGGGGGGGGGTAAAGTTGGCACTGAATCTGTTGGCCAGTATATTGCAGTGTACGTTGATTCTGTATAGGAGGTACCATTGTGCAAGGGCTCAGAGCATATCTGGGTATTGCCATGGAGATTCTTTACATAACTATAGAAGGCCTTGTGGTTGTCTTTACTAGCTGTTGCAATTCTGTTTTCAGAGCTAGCTTTAGAGGATATGATGAGGGATGTCATCTTTTTGTTGAGGCTGATAAGGGAGTTTTTCCAGTCTTGGGACTTCACCTTATTCAGCATCAGTTTCCTCCTTCTGTTGTAGAGTTTGTTTATGGCAGGGAACCATCAGATTGGCTTCCTTTTTTTGTAGGAGAGCATCTTGGTTCTATTGGGTATGGCGAGATCCATGCATTTGTATACGTGTTTGTACAGTGCATTGGTGTATGATTCTGCGATCATGCAACTATTCTCCATTTGCATGGGTGCTGTGAAGTTAGCCACCTCTGTTTTAGGAGCCCAAAGTTAGCTTTGGAGAAGTTTTACTTGGTGGTTATCTTTGCAGGGGGGGGTGGGGGTAGGGGGGTGGGAGGTATGTGGATTTCCAAGGTGATTAGTTTGTGGTCGGATCCTACCAGGGAGGAGTTGACCGTTGGTGTAGAGCAATGGTCATCTATGTTAGTAATAACCAGGTCAAGGATGTTGCTACCTCTAGTGGGGGTTGGAACGAGCTGGTCCAGGGCATTGGAATTAATGAATTCCAGGAAACGTTAGGTAAGTGTTTTGGTACATGAGTAGTTTTCCCAGTTAATGGAGGGATAGTTGAAGTCACCAAGTATGAAAGTGTTAGGTTGGACCCTAATATTCTCCAGGATGCTTAGGAATGTAGAGTGTGAGTCTTGGGACATGGTTGGGGACCTATAACAGGCTACGACCTGAATCGCTGTCTTACCTAGTGTTAGCTGCACCTGAAGTATCTCTGATGCATTATGTTGGGGTACCAGTCTGGAGGTGTGTGCATTCTTTATGAATATGGAAACACCACCGCCTTTGGAGCTTCGGTCCAAGTTGTGGGGCTGAAAGGTGTGGAATGAGTTATAGCCTGGTAGTGCAGGGGGTGCTTTCTGCTGCCTTGAACCAGGTCTCCGTTGCAGCACAAATGTCCCAGGGAGAAATGCTCTAATGTACAATGAAGTTACAGTTTTTATAAATTAGTACATCTGTTTTTAGCATTACAAACATGATCATAGGAAAAGTCATAAAGGTACATAGAGGGACATTATAATTAACCATATGTGCATATTAGTCACAGAATTAAGAATTGCAACATTGTTTTTCAGTTGGAAGTATAGAGTTGGGAGAAGGAAAAATAGAGAGCAGTAAGGGAAGAAACAGAGGGAAGAAAAAAGTATTAAGGATAAGTTTATGCCCTAGTTAATGATTTAAGTATAAAAGAGAAGAATGTGAATCATCTTTGAAATTTCACAAGGGCAGGCTCATGAAGAGGTTAAATATGTTTTTAATTTTGGTTTAAAACATTTTGATTCTCCTCTCAGTTTAGGAGGAATTGAATTCCAAATTTTGGCTGCCAGAAATGAATAATAGGAGTCATCAAACTGATTATATTAGATTTGGTAGTGAGTATTTTATTTAGATTTTGTGATCAAAGATGTCTAGTTGGAATACCAATGCGAAGCAGATTTGAAGTTGCAGGACATTTGAGTTATATGTGGTTAGCTGTTTTAAGCTGATTTAAGTGTCTAGTTGTCTTTGGTGTTGTAGCCATTGTGCTTTCCAAAGTGTGACGCAATGCATTTGTGAGTTTTGTCGTGTAGTTTATAGCAAATTAGCATTTTATTATAATACTTCAGCCTAGTTTGGTAGTGTTTTGTAGATGTTAGTATGGAGAATGCATAAGTTAGTTGAAGTAATAGAGTTTGGGCAGGCTTTAGTTGGGCGTATGGAGTTATCTGTGGTTTGATTTTTGTATTTTGTGCTGAGTTTTTGATTAAATTAAATACCCCGTACGGGTCAGCTAATGACAATCTGTTGTGTGGTTTTGTTATTGATGAAGTTGTTGAACAGTAAACTCCAAAGATGGATGTTACAGTATTGGGAATAAATGTGGGATGAATATCCTTCCATTTGTCTGATTGAGAATTCCCATATGGACAGCTATAATTTAGACGTGCAATTAAAGTCTAGGTCAGAGAGCCCCCTGAGCAGTAGTTTATTGGACATGGATTACCAGATGCTTTGGAGAGATTGAAGAGGATTGAACCAGTGAGAGCATTTTGATTTACATTGATATTTTTTGCGTTAAGGCCAGAAATGCAGAATTTGTGCTATGAGCAGGATGAAAATTGGAGACGGTAGTTTGTTTGTTTTTTTTGCAAAAAGGCCTGTACTTAGGAATGTGAACAGACTGCAAACATACTATATGCTGTTCACGTTTTTTTTTTTTTTATTGCCATGATGACAGTTGTGTTCTTTAGGCATAGAAATTTCCTTTTAATACTGAGAAAACATTCTATCACTAGTGAATACATCATAAGTTGTTGTGGCATTTAGTTTGTCTGCCCAGGTTTGTCTTACTTTTACTGAAAATATTCACAAGGTGCGAATTAGCAATTTTGAAATAGCAATAGAAAAGAAGAAAACTATATGTAACCACAGAGTTACGTTGTGAACTCACAAGGATAATTGTTTTACAAACTCAAAGAAGAATGGATCCAAACCAACAAAATATTTTCTCAAGGGAAATAAAACAATCTTGGAAGGTCAAATGGGCCCTGCAGAAGAAAAGGTGTGTCCGTTAATGAATGGGATAATTGTGCTGTGAACTGGGCTTGCAAATTTTCTCCCTTATAGAGCAGTAGTCCTGGCTATAACCTGATTTTATAAGTCTGTTGACAATATAAAATACCACGTTCAGGTAAAATAAGGAAAAAAAATCACCATGGCTAGGTTTAAATTATAAATTTGAAAAGTAGTTTGTTATATTCACATTACAAGTAACAGAACATCTTCAAGATAACTTGCTGTTCCTCAGCCAGAGTGATAGATTACTGTTCCTCAGGAAACGTGTTTTAAACAAATTATCGTGCAACCTTCATTTAAGATGTAATACAACTTTAAAAGCACAGGCTGTACTTAAATAAAAAAACTGCAGTTTTAAATTAAAAATATGTACATGTACAACTGTTATGCTCAAATCTGTGTTCTAAACAACATTGTAAAACATTAATGTTGTTTGTAATATAGTTTTAATAATCTGTGGAAGCATTTGGGAGATTTTCACACTCTCTTACTTTATAGAGTATGGACCCTCCAATCATTTATACTATCCATATATTCCCTATACATTTGGCTGTTGGATAATGGATCCCATTCCATTGTATTGCATATGGGGAGAGGCGGATTTGAGTCTCATGCCTTTGCCATACTCTTTGCCTTCTTTGACCTTTTTAAGGGATGGAAGCATATGCTTCCACATGCTTTTATAATTCAGATATCTTCTTTTACCTGACTGTGACCACAGAGATGGCTGGTAGGCATTACTGTAGACTAGCAGGTTGATTCCCTCTTGCCTTCTCCAAGGAAGAAGTAGTTCAGCGCTTAGCCCCCCTTCCAGTCTAATTGGCCTTGCAGTTCCTGCTGCAATGATCAAACCCACATTCCCATTACTGCAAACAGAAGTGCTCCCTCTTGGTGTACATAGGCCTGCTTGATACACAAATGTAATATGGGTGCGAATGTAAAATATATATCTATATATGTATGTGTGCGTATATATATATATATATATATATATATATTTTTTTTTTTATCCTCATTAACTTTATATATGTTCCCAGCCTTGGTGAGACCGTTTTTTTTTAATTACGTGTAAAGTGTTTTTTTCCACAGCTGATTTACCCTATTTAGTTTGGCATTTATTTTTTTTTAAATTTTAAGACTTTTCATAAGTCAGACACATTGATATGAATTTTTGAAGGCCAGAAAACTTCCCATGTTTTTATAAAAAAAAACCCGAGATCACTTTAGGGAAGGTTATTAGATTTCTAGGACGATCTTCTTTGAGATGCTTTAATTCCATCTTACATTTCTTCTTCTGTGTTCCTTTTGGGATCATGCTTGTCAGCTGCCACAATAACACTGGGTTAACTCGGCACACTCTGATTTACTCCCACAGTTGCAGTGTATATGTTGACTCCACACCCTTTCTGTTGGATGACTGACCACCCTTTACCCATCATTGTTTTCATTGTTTCTTTTCATTTTTAAAATCTGTTTTGCATTTTTTACTGTGATTTGTCTTTACTTTCTTTGATCTTTTCAGACAGAGTTACAAAACACCTTTGTGGAATCCAAATCACATACATAAATATGAACACTTCTTCCTAGGCCTGAAGCAAAGAATCTTTGTTTTTTGTAACTTCAGTTATGCAGGTGCAGTGGATGAAAAAAGGCTTTACTCATAAACAGCTCACAAAACTCAGGCAGAGGCCAGAGGGCGTTGTTTTATTCATGTTCACATTTCTAAAAGTATGCCATCATCTGCATCCTCCCACCTGTGTCATTTGAGTGACAAATGCCACAGAAAAGAACTCTCAAAAACTGTTCCTTGCCCATAATATAAACTGCTAGCGGACTTCTATAAGTTGGGGTTGCTCACCTGCCATTCTTAAACGTGTACATATTCAGAAGTTGTCAGCAGCACTACCCAGCTGCTTTTCACTTTGGACAGCAGCCCTCATTCATGGATGTGCTCTTACATTTTTTAGACTTTGAGACTCCAGTTGCATCCCTTGATGAAGGTTGTGCTAGTGGACTAATCTTAAAAGGAGTCACAAGCAGAAAATGCATGTTTGGCATCAGTGGACAGAGCAGTAGCCCTGGCTTAGTTACTATTAATCGAGTTCTTGTCAGTCTCCAAATTCTGTCCATTTCCTAGAGATTGACTTGGGTGACATTCATGGCTGTGCAGACTTCTTGAACTGTGTCAGGGTCATCTTCCTCCTCTGAATCTTCATGAAATTTCTGCAGGCCCATTGCTGGTATACTTCTTCCAGGAAAAAAAAAGAAAATACTTCTGCTTGTGGATCCCATGGCAAGACCTGTATAGGTCCCTGTGAACTTCAGGTCAGATTTCTCTGGACCGTTGTAGTATACCTCTACTTACTTATGCTCTCAGCTGATTGTGTTGTGATGATTATTGTGTGGTTGGAGAGGTAGTGAAACACTTTAAATAATTCTGGCTGCCATAGACATTTGAGACCACTTTTCTGTCTTTTATCTCTGATGTATGTGTTTCAGCTTCAAAGGCTTGTAGGATGAGCTAATAGTGGAGAGACTGCATCAGTGACAGCCATTCAGCAGCATTGACTGCAGTGGTCACGGGTGCAGTATTATTTATTTATTTTATTTATTTATTGCATTTGTTGACCAGGAAAGTCGACTGGGCCTAAGAAGAGCCCATTTTTTAGTGGAGGCCCGGGGAGAAAAGCTCCACAATATACATAGCAAAGCAAAATTGTATACAATAGACAGTAAAATACAAATGAACAACGTTGATGCATAGAAAATATTTACAAAGCAATTGTCAACAGCATATGTGTAACAGAGATTATGCACATCAAGTATTAGCATATTAACTTCTAATACACATCAACTATTAGCATATTAACTTATATCAAAGGTGCTAGTGTGTTAGAGAGAAAGAAAGTGCATGGGATGGATGTAAGGTGGGAGGTAGATATGTCGCAGATGGAGAAAGTGGAAAGGTACAGTGTGTTGGTGAGATAGTATATATGGCAAAGTAAATAGATAGTAGTGAGTAGGAAAGGAAGATAAGGAAGTTTATGGGATGAATGCAGGATAGGGGTATATAGTAGTATGAGGCTAGAAGCACAAGGGTGCAGATATACAAGTACCTAGCAGGAGGAAAAATATTAAGATGGAAGTGAAAAATAGGTGGGAGAGAGAAGCCAGGAGGGAAATAGAAGAGAGTAGGTGGAACATTTATGGAGGTAGGTAGAGATAGGAACCTAGCTTGGGAAATCAGGTGTTTTGTAAGGAACAGGAGCATATCCATTGAGAGAAGAGATGTAATTTTAAGGATTTTTTGAAGAAGGCTGGATTGGTGATCATTCTGAGAAAGGGAGGGAGGAAGAGTCTTCCATAGCATGGAGACAGCATAGGAATATAGCATTTTGTCAGCTGAGAGTTTGGGTTTCACTACAGACAGCAACATTTTGAAGTTCTTCGTGTTTCACTGTTGCAGTCATCACATTTGGGTTATCTGCTTGCAGTAGTCCTCAGTCGGCCTGATTAACAAAGTCTTGGGTCCTGCGTCGATTACTATCTCTTCTTCTGTGACGTCAGGTAGTCAGGGATATAAAACATGCAGCTGACGCCATTACATCAGTCTTTCTTGCCGTGCGGTGCCTGAAGCAGAAGCAGTTCGCAAGTACCAGTCTGCCGACTCCTGAAATTTTCGTTTTCAAGTTTCAGAACCAAAGTCTTCAACTAAAGCCAAGTACCCCATTGGGGAAACTTTTTCTTGCTCTAAACCGATGTCAGTAAAAGTAAATAATTGCATTTCTTGTGGAAAGCAATTACCTCATAAAGATTTTCATTCATACTGTATTCCTTGCCTAGGCCCTGACCACAACATACCTGGCTGTCAGTTATGTGCCTTATTTAAACAATGAACTATCCATCGTCTGTATATTTTCGCATCTAAATATTTTGATGCTCGGTTCAATTATCCAGATATGTCTTTGGTAAGCCATCCAACTACCGACATTCCGAAAACACACAAAGATAAAGACAGAGACAGGCCACCTAGGTCCAAAGCTGCTGACGACACTTCTCCTAAGCCAGTCGCCAGTTCGCCGGTACTCAGTGAGGCTCTTTCTCAGCTCCTGATACCTGCTACTTCAGATTCGCAGGCCTCCACTGAGACCCATTCAGAGTCTGGTATGCCGCGAGATGCTTCAACTGTGGAACCTGCGGATGTCTCTACCTTGGATGGGTCCGGAGCCACTGTGCAGGCACCGGCTTCTGAAGGTGTATTCAGGCCTACTGACTTGCATATCAAACCAATGCCATCTTTTTCTTCAAGGCCTAAATCTCGAACCATGCCTAGAAAACCGATGCCCAGACTGCATGGTCAGGCCTGTATGCCTAAAAAACAAATAAGAATGGCTGAAGACCTTATTACTTTAATCAAGCGAAGCCAACCTTCCCCCTCTAAGAGACTAGACTGAGTTTGCTTTGAAACTTCTGACCAGGATTCTGAAATTTCTGTTTCCTCTGTTGACCAGGATTTACCCTTATCTACCCATGAGGATTCTGATGCTGAGGACTCTATTCCCTCTGCACCCCCCCCCCCCCCCAGAGGATTTCTCTTTTGGTGAAACCTTGCATACTCTTAGGGAGCATTTTCGTTGGGAAATTCAGGAATTTTCTGATTCTAAAAAGAGGCTTAGTGATTTCTTACTCCTGCCCCAGCACAGGCCTTTAGCTATCCCTCCTGTACTAGACATTGTTGATGGTGCCTTTTTGGAATCCAGCCTGCCCCCTGACACTTTACCTCCTGTTCCCAGAAAACCTGATAGATATTACAGGGTTCCTGACTCTCAAGTTTCTTTTCAAAAATCCTACTGCAGATCTTGAGACCATTTCACAGGGTCCCAAGGGCATTAAATCTACTACTGCCAAAAATCCTACCCCCTCTGATAGAGACTCCAGGGCGCTGGATAGATGGGGTAAGAAAGTATACACTTCTGCAGCCTTGGCCATTAGGGCTTTAAACTGCCAGTTTCATATGTTAAAGTATCAGCAGCATATTATTGGATTGCTTAAACAGAAAATTATGTTGATTCCTGACTGTGCTGAAAATAAGGATTTACAGGATTTAATGCATTCTGCTGAGCAGGTTGGAAAACATACTTTGCAATGTGGCTTTGATTCACTAGAGGCATCTTGTAAGGCTGCTGTCACTGGGTCTGTACTTAGAAGGCATGCTTGGCTTAAGGAGCAAGCCTTGCCAGATCATGTTAAAGCTAAATTACTGGATGCTCCCTTAAATTAGGACCGCCTGTTTGGCAACAAGGCAGAACAAGTTCTTAAAAAAATGGAGGAAAAAGCTAAATCTATGCAAACTGTAAAGATTTCTTACAAGTACAACCTCCAAGATTTAGCAGGTATTGGCCTTCTAAGAATTGGTCCTTTCCTGCCTCTTCCAGGCCTTCTCAGTCCAAACCCAGATCCAGCAAAACTCCCAGGCTTCAGGCCCAGGGTACGCAAAGGACTAAGCAGTGAGGGGGCCCCACTTCCAAATCTGGGAGTAGTAAAACTCCCTCCTATGGTAAACTGTCTCAATGACTTAACTTTAAAACTTCCAAGCACTTCTCAACTAACTGCCCCTTTGTGGGGAAAGATTGCTCTACATGCAAAAAACTGGGAACTCATTACCCAGGATAAATGGGTTTTAAATATAGTTTCCCAAGGATACAGATTTCACTTCCACACGTCACTAACCCCAAACGGTTGGCCAGATCTGCCCCCAAATCAGCGGGCAGAGGCTCAAAAGCAAGTACTCTGTCTCTTAAGCATAAATGCTATTCAAACTGTACCAGAAGAAGAAAAGGGACAAGGTTTCTACTCAAGACTTTTCCTGGTACCCATAAAAGACAATTCATGGCGTCCTTTCCTGGACCTGTCTACTTTAAACACTTTTTTGGTGATTCCGAAATTCAAGATGCTAACTCTTCACCAGTTACTTCCTATGCTAGGCAAAGATGCCTGGTTGGCAACACTCGATTTAAAGGAAGCATACCTGCACATCCCAATCAGGGAATCTTGCAGAAGATACCTTCGCTTCAAAGCAGGCTGCATGCACTATCAGTTATCTGCACTGCCCTTTGGCTTATCTACTGCGCCCAGGGTATTCACAAAGTGCATAGCCCGAGTCATTGCTTTTTGCAAACAAAGAAATA
Source organism: Protopterus annectens (assembly GCF_019279795.1). Classification (NCBI taxonomy): domain Eukaryota; kingdom Metazoa; phylum Chordata; order Ceratodontiformes; family Protopteridae; genus Protopterus; species Protopterus annectens. The sequence goes on from NC_056751.1 coordinate 94,654,171, forward strand.
TTCAAATATACCCATACCTGGACGATTGTCTAATTCAGGCAGAAAGCCAGGACATACTTTTGAATCATCTGGCTTTTGTACAAAGGGTGCTAACTTGTCTGGGGTACACCATAAACAAAAAGAAATCACACCTGGTACCCTGTCAACAGATTATATTCTTGGGAGCAAGCTTGAATACAACTTCCCAGATGGCTTTCCTCACGCCAGAGAAACAAATTCATTTGACAACCTACATCAAACTAGTGGCCACAAAAACCCTGCTATCTGCAAAACAAATACTGCAAGCCTTGGGGTTCATGGCCTCCTGCATTCTTCTAATTCCATATGCAAGACTGCATATGAAGAAACTACAATGGTATCTAAAAAGCCTATGGTGTCAACATTCTCAGGATCTAGAAGCAATGATTCCTATCATACCTTGCCTACGGTTAGAGTTCCTTTGATGGCCAGAGGCCTGCCACCAAAACAAGGGACTACCATTCACTCTACCCCCAGACGACCAAACCCTAACTACAGACACATCGGACTATGCATGGGGGGGCTAACCTGGCAGGGAAGTGCATTCCGGGCAAATGGAACCCAAGTCAAATGAACCTGCATATCAATCAAAAAGAAACGTTAGCTGTACAGAATGCTCTGACAGCCTTCAAGGACCACATTCTTCCAGGACAATTAATGGTAAAGACAGACAACACCACTGTTATGTGGTACATAAACAAGCAGGGGGGTACCCATTCTTACCCCCTCTGCAGACTAGCCATGGCACTGTGGAACACAGCCTTGAGCTACCAAGTGCATCTACAGGCTCAATTCCTGCCAGGAAAACTAAATACACTGGCAGACGGACTAAGCAGAAACCTCATGGACCCACATGAGTGGAAACTGGAACCAAAGACTTTCAACATGTTGACAAATAAATGGGGGAGCCCAGATATAGGCCTGTTTGCCTCCCCCCAGAACTACCAATTGGACAAATTTTGCACAAGGACTTCCCACAAACAGGCTTGGAAAGTGGATGCTCTATCCTTCAGCTGAAAAAAACCTATCAGTTTATGCCTTTCCTCCTCTGCCTCTCCTTTCCAAAGTACTACTAAAGATTAAGCAGGACAAACCAAAGATGATATTGATTGCACCAGACTGGCCATGCCAACACTGGTACCCCCTCTTGCACAATGTGTCACTGTTGGCTCCATGGCACCTGCCTCAGACCCCTACCCTGTTGTCTCAGCAGGAGCACCAGATTCTGCACCCTCTACTTCAAACCCTGAACCTAGCAGCCTGGCTAATTACTTAACCTCTCCTTTACCATCTCTCAGTAAACAAGTGATGGATATTATTTTAGAGGCAAGGAGGCCTAGTACTAGAAAATGTTATGCTGACAAATGGAAAAGATTCTGTGCCTGGAACCAATCTCAAGGGATGAGCACAGCAGCGCCGAACTTACCTCAGATTCTTCAATACTTAACTGAGATGCTTGACAAGGTCCTTTCTTTTTCCTCCATCAAAATTCACTTTTCAGCCATTTCAGCTCATTATAACACAGATCCTCCCCTCTTTTCTCATCCACTGCTCAAGCAGTTCCTCAGAGGGGCCAAGAATTTAAGACCACCCAGGAGAGCTCCAACTCCAGCCTGGGACCTCAACTTTGTATTGGAGAAACTCACTTTTCCTCCTTTCAAGCCAACTGCTAGTGCAGATTTAAAATTTCTTTCTTGGAAAACAGCCTTCCTTTTAGCATTCACTTCAGCAAGAAGAGTATCTGAAGTACAGGCACTTATGGCAGTGGAGCCTTTCATCATCTTTCATGTGGACAGGGTGTCTCTCAGAACCAGTCCCTCCTTCATGCCCAAGGTGGTATCCAGTGTGGCTCTTAATCAGTCCATTCATTTGCCAATCTTCTTTCCTAATCCACAGAACAAAGGGGAACGGATACTGCACTCCTTAGATGTGCACAGACAACTTAGATTGTATTTGGACAGGACTAAACCTAAAAGGAAATCTGAACAACTGCTGGTGGCATTTGCTGCAGGGGCAAAGGGGGAGGCTATTTCAAAGCAAACCATTTCTAACTGGATAGGCCATTGCATTCTTTTCTGCTATAAGCACCATGGAAAACCTATCCCACATGGGATCAGACCTCATTCAACCAGGGCTGCACCTACCTCTACAGCCTTTCTCAGAGGTGTCCCTACCAGGGACATCCTAGAAGTTGCTACCTGGAGTTCTGTACATACTTTCACCAAGCATTACCATTTACCAATTTTCTCTAAATCCAGAGCTGGCTTTGCCAGTGCAGTCTTGCAGGGCCTTATAGCTGGTCCTAATGCTATCTAAATTCTTCCTCCCATCCTTAGCTTTGGGAATCTACCCGAATGTGATGACTGCAACAGTGAAACACAAAGAACATAGTACAGTTGTGTACACTTGCATAAATGTAGATGTTCGAGTGTATTCACTGTTGCAGTCCTGGTTACCCTCCCTCTAACCCACTGACTTCTTTTGGCTATACCTCTACTCTCCTTTGCTTGCTTAAAAGCTTTTTGGTGTATTTGCTTTTTTGTTGGAGGTATAACCTTGTATGTAGATATATATATATATATCTATATATCTATATATATATATCTATATATCTATATATATATATATCTATATATCTATATATATATATATATATATATATATATATATATATATATATATATATATATATATATGTATATTTTATTGCTTCCCATTAAGGGGGCACCTGACATCTGGGGCGCGAAAAACTGATGTAATGGTATCGGCTGCATGTTTTATACCCCTGACTACCTGATGTCACGGAAGAAGAGACAGCAACCGACGCAGGACCCAAGACTTTGTTAATCAGGCCGACTGAGGGCTACTGCAAGCAGATAACCCAAATGTGATGACTGCAACAGTGAATACACTCGAACATCTACATTTATAGTAAGTGTACACAACTGTACTTTTTCTGACCTGAGGTGGCGAGTGGGGTGACAAGGATGACAGTGAATGTCTTTTCCATGTTCCCTGTTGAAGATTCCACTTTTGGAGGAGGTTTTTGGTAGGTGGGAGTCATGTTGCAGGTAGTTTCCCATGTCTGAGAGTCATGAATATAAATAAGCTAGTGCAGTTCTTCTTAAGCCAGTCATCTTGTCTTTAGTAACTCCTATCCGTATAAATTCCAGTGCACTGACTTTCTAGCATGGCATGGCAGACACTTCTGCCTGGCCTTAAGACAGGTAGCATTCTATGTAAAAAAACAAAAAAACAAAAAAAAAACTTTATATGAGTTTGAGAACAACCTCCCATCTGTGTTTACCAGTGTCTGTTACACTGTTCAAGTTCTAGATTCGCATACTTCAGGTAATAGCAGTAATTTAAGGTGGCTTTTTGAAAAAAATCTATACACATTTGGTGGTTTATTTGATGTCTAATCCATTCAGTCAGTCATGTACTGTGTCTAGCAGCTCTACCTTATTGTTAAGTTTGCCTGCCTAGGCAGCAGAATTAGGATTATGAACACATCCTTGAAGGGAGCAGCCTGATCTGATGTTGTCCTTTTTATTCTTCCTCACTTGTGAGTCCGACTCAGCTGCTTACTTCAGACTTTGGATCTATCTCTCTCTAGTTCCTCCCTCCACCCATAATGCCCTACTCCATCCTTCTTGCCTCGGATCTCATTTGCCATCACTGTTGTTCGATGCAGGTTGCACTCTCGAGCATTCATTAGAAGTTTATTTTTGGTATTATTTCTTTAAAAACCTTTTATAAACCTTAAAACTGTTTCCTTAAATACCTTCCTGTAAGCTGTCACTGGCATTAGGAATATCTTGGTTGTTTTTTTTTACTAATCTTTTAGTATTCTTTCTTACCATTGTTGGTACTCTCTTTATTAGGTAATTCTTTTTATTACCATAGTTGGTAATTTGTGTCCCTTTTTCTTCCTTCTCTGCTGTATATACAAGAAAAAAAGCGAAGCAAAAAAAAAAAAAAACTTTGTTGTTGTTTACTTAATAGTTTAATGCTAGTTGTTCCTTGTCATCATGTCTGAAAAACCTACGGGTTTTAAAAATGCACTTCTTGTGGGCATAAGATCCCCAACACAGATACCCACAAGGAGTGTGTTTATTGCCTTAGAACCAACCATTTGAAAACTGCTTGCTCAGTTTGCTCTACTTTCAATCCTAAAGCTTTGTCTGACAGGTGTAAAAAGCTAGTTTTGAAAGGTTTGCTTCCTGCTACTTCACTTTTTGGGGCTCAAAGCTGTTTAAAAATTAGTAAAGCAGCTTCTTCAGAGCACAAGAAAAGGTTTTCTCTGAAGTCCTCAAGGTCTTCATCAGAGCCTAGAGAAAAAGTGGGAAAAATTATGGATCCGACATCTTTGGATCCAAATCTTTGGATCCAAAGTCCCTCAGCCTATCCTTGGATTCAAAACCATCCTTGTATCCGAAGGTTTCGGCTTCAATAGTCATCTCTTTTTCACCAATGTCCACACTGGATCCTATGTCCCCGTATCTGAAGCCCTGTACGTCTCGTAGGAGTTGTACTCCTGAGTATATGGTAAAACCTATTTTGCCCTCCTTGCCTGCACAATTGTTTCTGACTCTGAAGAAACATTCCAGGCCCCCTTCCACAGAATCTTCTACATTCTCCAGAAGCAGATGTGGATAGCATGATGGGAAAAATTTTCAGTGCTCAGTTCCAGATGGGGGTCTTGCCAGCTCCATCCCTTACTGGATCCATGAGTGTGCATTTTATCTCTTTCTCCAGTCTGATCTCTGAGAGGCTTGGCATCAAATGTGAGGAAAGTTTCCTCCTCTACTCTGACTATTTCCCTGATGGGTTGTGCTCCAATAGCTTCAGATTGCAATGGGTCTCGGAACCGAAGTGCAGCATCGGATCCGAGGGGGTGGGTTCAGCTCCAGTTTCGTTGCATCCATTCCTTCCTCTTGGAGCTGTGGCCCTAGACAGTTCAGATCTGACTCTCCTCAGATCTGATGGTGGCCGTGATCTACTTTCCTGTGAAGCTTTGGCTATGAGGGAATAGGTCGCGGCTTCTCATGGTCCTTGGCCTTCGAGGTGGTGGAAAGGGTTTTTCCTTTCCAAAGAGAACTGTCTTCTCCTTCTTCAGATCCTACTCCTCTACTTTCATGGATTCTGAGCTCTAAGTTGGTTAGACGACTTCTACAGGGACAGGCAGTTCCAACAAGTCTCCAGCTAGTTCCAGCAGAGGAACTTTCCTCTCTTCTGACACCTCTCCAGAACATCATATGGAAGATGTCCCCCAGAAGAGGATGGGCAAGAGGAGACACATAAACTCCCCCATGGAGTCTCTCATGGAAGATGCTGATTTTGATGAAGGAGAGGGATCCCCCAGATGACCACCAGATGGCATCTCCTTTGGAGACAGTCTAGAGATCCTGAAGCAAAAAGGTGTTGGTCATCCCAAACCACTTCTTCTGAAGAGTTGGTGTTCTCCCCGGTGGATGAACTTATTGATGTGGTTTCCTGCCGGGCATGGAAGGAGCCAGATACTGTTGAGCCCATCCCAATGCACCCTGACAAGTTTTTGGCCCCACTTGAAGACAGACCTTACTGGAGCAAAGGAGTCCCAGTTGTTGCTATGGTGGTGGCGGCAGTCACTAAGAAAGAGCTAGCTGAACAGAGCTCTTCTCTCCATCCATCTAACAGGGACTCCAGAGCACCAGAGAGGTTTTAAAAGGCTAGTGTTCACCTCAGCTACTTTCACTGTGGCGTTACTTAATTATCTGGTGCACTTTACTAGGCTTCAGAGAGATTTGACTAAAGAACTATCAAATATTGAGTCCATGACTGCTGAGGATTTCAAAAGGACTTCCTCTCAACTGGCCACTCTTTTATCTATTTCGAGTGCTTCCATGAGGTTAATCTCACACACAGCTGAAGGGACCTCACAAGCAACCTGTTTAGGCATCACCATAAGGAGACATGCCTGGATGCAGATGTGTGACTTTGCGGAGCTCTTTAAGATGCCCTTTATTAATGCCCCATTTGATGGCACTTCCTTGTTTGGGCCATCAGTAAAAGATATGCTTACTGACAGTGAAGAAGAAGTAAAGACCCTGTCTGCTGTGGGGATCAAATTTTCTATGCCTCAACTGACTTTTTCTAGGAACTAGAGACGTGGCAAGAAAATTTAGTTCCTTAAATCTCAGGGACATTTCCAGGATTCACATGGGGACAATTCCTCCAGAGGCAGAGGGAGAAATTTTAATGGTAGACATCACCCTAGAGGCAGAGGAGGACTGCAGGACTAGGGCTTTAGAGATTCTTTTTCAGACAGGCCCTGTCAGTGCTTCTGAAGCACTGCTCGACTGTCCAACTCCAGAGGCAGTCAGGGGTCATTGCTCTTTGCACCTAGATGCCTGAACAAACATCACAATAGATTTATGGGTGCTAAGAATAATATCTGGAGGTTATTCCATACCATTTTCCCCTCTTCCTCATTGTCAGAGGAAGAAACTTCCTACATTCCACCCAGTCAGAGGAAGGCTGCAGCACAAGAAATACAAAAGCTGCTAGAAAAAGAGTCTTTCAGAAAGTCCCACCCGACCAGAAAGGATTTGGAACTTATTCATGGTTCTTTTTAGTGCCAAAAAAAACAGAGGACTCAGGCCTATTTTGTCTCTAAAATTGAACCAGTATGTAAAAAAGCAAAAAACTGAATGGTCACAGTTCAGTTCAACCTGCTTTTTCTGCACAAGGACGATTGGATCTGCTCTATAGATCTTTAGGATGCATACTATCACATCAAAATAGACAGATGATCCAGAAGACATCTTCACTTTCGGCTGGGAGCCAATCATTGTCAATTCAGAGCTCTGCATTTGGATTCACCACAGCCCCAGGGTGTTTACCAAATGCATGGCAGTAGTCACAGCTCACTTGAAACTGAAGGGATTCCAGGTGCTTCCTTATCTAGACAATTGGCTCCTAACTGCACCTTCCAAACATCAACTTCAACATGCCAGGGACAATTTGCTTCAGATTTGTGATACTTTTGGCATTGCAGTAAATCTTGCCAAATCAAAACTTGCACCAGTTTAGATCCTGGTATTTATCGGGATGGTTTTGAACACAGCAACACAGATAGCATGTTTGCCTCTCCACCCCATTACTTCTATCAGAAACCACTTTCAGGCTATCTTTTGCCAATCATCTCCCCCAGCAAGGTTAGTGCTTTAAGCACTTGGGTTGAGGTCAGCTGCCATAATACTACTACCTCTTACAGGCATTCTTTATGTGAGTTCTCCAATGGACTCTAGCTGTACAGTGGTGCATTCTGTATCAACTCCCGTTCTTTCAAGTAAAATTCACCCTGATTTGCAAGAAACACATTTGCTGATGATTATAATCAGATGATCTTTTTCTGGACAGCTCCTTTGATGTTCTTTGTGTTTCACTGTTGCAGTCATCACACTTGGGTTATCTGCCTGCAGGAAGCCCTCAGTCGGCCCGAATATCAGAGTCTTGGGATTTCTGCGTCAGATGCTGTCGCCTCTTCCATGACGTCAGGTCATCATGGATATAAAACGTGCAGCCGACGCCATTACAGCAGCTTTTCTTGCCGAGTGGGAGCCCGAAGCAAAAGCAGTTCGCAAGTGCCAGTCGGCCGCTTCCTGAAATTTTTATTTTTTGAGTTTTAAACGTGAAGTCTTCTAAAGTTAAGTATCCCATTGGGGATCCTTTTTTCTTGCTCTAACCGATGTCAGAAAAAGTTAATTGTATTGCCTGTCGAAAGCAAATACCTCACAGAGATTTTCATTCTTACTGTGTCATCTATTTAGGCCCAGACCACGACGTTCCTCACTGTAGGTTTTGTGCCTTGTTTAATGCCCAAACTATTCATCGTTGGGCTATCTTTGTCGCTAAATTCTTTTGCTGTCATTCTCCGTATTCCAAAATGGCTTCGATAAGCCATCTAACTTCCGATCTTCCAAAAAAGTGTAAGGATAAAGACAGAGACAGACCGTATAGGTTCAAAACTGCCGATGACACTTCCGATAAGCTAGTCACCAGTCCACCGATACTCAGTGAGGCGCTTTTGCAGCCCCTGATACCCACTTCTACAGATTCGCAGGCCTCTGCTGAGACCCATTCGGAGTCCGGTATGCTGCGAGATGCTTCTTTGACTATGGAATGTGCCGATGTCTCTACCTTGGATGGGTCCGGAGCCACTGTGCAGGCACCGGCTTCTGAGGGTATATTCTGATCTTCCAATGTTCGCATTAAACCAACAGCTTCGTTTTTGACTAAAAATACTGAGTTTCTCAGGCCCGGAGTTCACACTACTCCTAGAAAACTGATGACAAAAGCGTATGCTCAAGCTCCCTTGCCACAGAAACAAATGCTTAGAATGGCTGAAGACCTTATAACTTTCATTAGGGGAAGCCAGCCCTCTAAAAGACAAAGAATTGTTTTTCCTTCTGATTCTACAGACCATGAGTCCAATGGCTCTGATCCTTCTGATTACCAGGACATACCCTTATCTACCTATGAGGATTCAGATGCAGATGATTCAATACCCTCTACCTCCCCTCCAGAGGACTTTTCTTTTGGTGAAACCTTGCATACTTTACGAGAGCATTTCCACTGGGAATGCCAGGACTACCCTCAGTCCAAAAAGAGACTCAGAGTATTTTTAGACTTGCCTCAGCACAGGCCTTTAGCTATACCCCTTGTCCTGGATGTTGTAGATGATGTCTTCATGGAATCCAGTCTTACTCCTGATACTTTACCACCAGCTCGTAGAAAGCCTGCCAGGTACTACAGAGTACCTGACTCTCACAAATTTCTCTTTAAGAATCCCACTGCTGATCCAGAGACTATTTCCCAGGGATCTAAAGGCGTTAAGACTACTACAGCCAAAAACCCTACCCCTTCGGACAAGGATTCTAGAGTTTTAAACAGATGGGTTAAGAAGGTATATACCTCTGCAACTCTTGCCATCAGGGATTTGAATTGCCAGTTTCACATGTTGAAGTAGCAGCAACATATTATGGAACTAAATAAACAAAAAATGTTGTTGCTTCCAGATTGTACAGAAAATAAAGATTTACTACAGTTAATGCATTCTGCAAACCAAGTTAGTAAACATACTTTGCAGTGTGGTTTTCATGCCTTAGAAGCATCTTGCAGGGCTGCTGTCACTGGGTCTGTACTGAGAAGGCATGCTTGGCTGAAGGAGCAAATCTTGCCAGACCATGTCAAAGCAAAACTACTAGATGCCCCATTACACCAGGAAAGGTTGTTTGGCACAAAAGCAGAAGTAGTTCTTAAAAAGATGGAGGAAAATGCCAAATCTATGCAAACAGTTAAACATTTCTTACAGGTACAGCCACTTAGATTCAGTAGGCATTGGCCTTCTAAAAACTAGTCCTTTCCAGTCCCTCCCAGGCATTCTCAGTCCAAACCCAGGGGCAACAAGCCACCAAGACTACAGTCTCAGCGTATCCAGAGATCTAAACAATGGAGTGCTCCCTCCTCTAAAACAGGGTGTGGTAAGCCACCCCCTTATGGAAAAAGTTCACAATGACTTGTCTATCTTCCTTCCCTGTAAAGCTCAAGTACTTGCACCCCTAGGAGGAAAACTCGCCCTGCATGCACAAAACTGGATGTCCATTACCCAGGACTGATGGGTCCTAAACATTGTATCCCAGGGATACAAATTTTACTTCCACTCACTGCCAACCCCAAAAGGGTTCCCAGACCTTCCTCCAAACCAGTGAGCAGAGGCACAAAACCAAGTCCTATCCCTGCTCTCCAGCAGAGCTATTCAGCCGGTTCCAGTGGAACAGATAGGTCAAGGATTCTATTCCAGACTTTTCCTGGTACAGAGAAAAGAGGGCTCTTGGCTCCCAATCCTGGATCTTTCAACTCTCAACACCTTCCTGGTGGTACCAAAATCCAAAATGCTTACCCTGCAACAGCTTTTACCTATGCTAGCTAAGGATGCCTGGTTAGTCACCCTAGACTTAAAAGAAGCCTGTCTGCACATCTCTATGAGGGAATCATGCAGGAAGTATCTACGTTTCAGGACCGGATCTATGCATTATCAGTTCTCTGCACTTCCCTTTGGCTTATCTACTGCACCCAGAGTATTCACAAAATGCCTGGCTCCAGCCATTGCATTCTGCAGGCAGAGAAATATCCAAATTTACCCATACTTGGATGACTGCCTGATTCAGGCAGACAGTCAGGAATTGCTGTAGCAGCACCTGACATTTGTGAGAAACCTCCTCACTGCCCTGGGGTACGCAATCAACGAAAAGAAATCAAAACTGGTACCCAGTCAAAAGATTGTATTCCTGGGAGCAAGCTTGAACACAACATCTTTCTGACAGCCTACTTCAATAAAATGGCCACAAAAACCTAGCTATCCACAAGGAAAATATTGCAGGCCCCGGGGTTCATGGCCTCATGTATACTGCTAATTCCATATGCAAGACTGCATGTGAAGAAACTTCATTGGTACTTAAAAAGTCTTTGGTGCCAACATTGTCAGGACCTGGAAACAGTCATTCCTATCATACCCTGTCTAAGGACAGAGTTCCTTTGGTGGGCAGAAGCATGCAACCACAACAAGGGACTGCCCTTTACTCAACCCCACGCCACCCAGACCCTAACCACAGATGCACCAGACTATACCTGGGGAGCACACATGGACGGCAAATACATTCAGGGGCACTGGAGCCCAAGTCAAATGCATCTGCACATCAACCAAAAAGAGATGCTAGCTGTACAGAATGCCCTGACAGCTTTCAGATCCCTACTCTTTCCAGGACAACTTCTAATAAAAACAGACAACACCACAGTTGTGTGCTACATCAGCAAGCAGGGGGGAACCCATTCCTAACCACTCTGCAGGTTAGCCAAGGCCCTGTGGAACATGGCCTTGGACATGCATGTCCATCTGCAAGCTCAATTCTTGCCATGCAAACATAATTCACTGGCAGACGACTTAAGCAGAAACCTCCTAGACCCTCCTAGAGCCCCGCACCTTCAATCTTCTGAGTCAGAAATGGAGGACCCCAGAGGTGGACCTTTTTGCCTCTCACTACAACTACCAGCTCAGCAAATTCTGCACCAGGAACCCTCACAGCAAGGCCTGGAAAGTGGATGCCCTATCCTTTTAGTGGGTAAATCTCTCAATTTATGCATTCCCACCTCTGCCCCTTCTCCCAAGACTATTGCTCAAAATAAGACAGGACAGACTAAGGACAATTCTGATTGCCCCGGACTGGCCATGCCAGCATTGGTACCCACTCCTGCACAGCCTGACAATGGTGCCACCATGGCACCTACACCAGAATCCTACCCTGTTATTTCAGCAGGAGGGGCAGATTTTGCATCCGCAACTGCAAACTCTAAATCTTGCAGCCTGGCTTATCCCTTGAGTCCTACCCCAGCATCTCTAAGCAAGCATGTGGTGGATGTCATTCTTGAAGCCAGAAGATCCAGTACAAGGAAATCCTATGCAGATAAGTGGAAAAGGTACTGCTCCTGGAGTCTATCTAAAGGAGAGGACACAACTATGCCCTCCCTGCCTTTAATCCTGGATTACTTAGCAGATCTACTCCACAAAGGCCTGTCCTTCTCTTCCATTAAGATACATGCCTCAGCCATTTCAGCTCATTATAACACTGAACCACATCTCTTCTCGCACCCTGTTATCAAACAGTTCCTGAGAGGGGCAGGCAACTTAAGGCCACCAAGGTGAGCACCCACTTCTGCTTGGGACCTTAACTTTGTTCTGGAAAAACTCACACTTCCCCCCTTTGAGTCTGCAGCGTCAGCAGACTTAAAATTCCTCTCTTGGAAAACAGCTTTGCTTCTAGCCATCACTTCTGCTAGAAGAGTGTCTGAACTACAGGCACTTATGACTGTGGAACCCTTCATTATTTTCCATGCTGGCAGGGTCTCTCTCAGGACAAACCCTTCCTTTATGCCTAAAGTGGTGTCCAGTGTGGCTCTCAATCAATCCATACATTTTCTAACCTTTTTTCCTAATCCTCAAAATAAAGGGGAAAGGATCCTGCACTCCTTGGACATGCACAGACAATTCAGATTTTACCTGTATAGGACTAAGCCCTTCAGAAAATCAGACCAGTTACTAGTCAGCTTTGCAACAGGGGCAGAGGGCAAGGCCATTTCTAAGCAAACAATATCTAACTGAATAGCACATTGCATCCATTTCTGCTACAAGCACCATGGGAAACCAACACCGCAGAACACATTCCACTAGAGCAACATCTACCTCTACAGCATTTCTCAGGGGAGTCCCTCCCAGGGACATCCTGGAAGCTGCTACCTGGAGTTCAGTACACACCTTCACCAAGCACTACCATTTGCCTATCTTCTCCAAATCCAGGGCAGGCTTTGCAACAGCAGTTCTGCAGAGCATTCTAACCAGCCCAAACTCAGCTTGACTGCCTCCACCCTTTTTTCAGCTTTGGGAATCCACCCAAGTGTGATGACTGCAACAGTGAATCATGAAGAACCTAGTACAGTTGTGTACACTTACCATAAATGTAGATGTTCGTGTTTTCACTGTTGCAGTCCTGGTTTCCCTCCCTCCAACCCCGTGATTTCTCTCTCTGTCTATAATCTCTTTATACCTTTTACTCACCCCCTTTCAGGGTTATTGCTGTTGGTATTTACTTTTTACTGGTGGTGTTTTCCTCCACCGTAACTTGGCTCCGTAGTGGGGGGGCTCCTGACATTCGGGGCAGTAAAAACTAATGTAATGGTAATGGCATTGGCTGCCTGTTTTTTATACCCCTAATGACCTGATGTCAGTCCTGGAGCGACAGCAACCGACGCAGAAATACTAAGTCTCTGGTATTCGGGCCGACTGAGGGCTACCTGCAGGCAGGTAACCCTAGTGTGATGACTGCAACAGTGAATAAACTCAAACATCTACATTTATGGTAAGTGTACACAACTGTACTTTCCTGATTCAGCAGGCTGCATGTCAATTCAGACTCTCATCTAGCCTGTTTCTGAATATAGTGCATCCCAGATCAACCATCACCACTTTGGTAAAACATATCAGGACAAGTAATGAAAAAGGGTTAGTGTGATCCCTGTTGTCTGTAGAATTATTTGTGGGACTTCTGGACCAAAGGTTTTTCTTTAATTATAAAAATACAAGCCTTTAATAAAACATTAACGCTTTCACAGTATGCTGTAACTGCTTCATCACATGGTTTCGTTTTATTAAAGGCTTCTATTTTTATGTTTGGCTTCCTGTTGCTTTGGTTCACTTTATGTGCTTTTTGGACATTATTATTCGGATTTTACAGTTTGTCTATTTGGCTGCGTTTCTACTGCATTTTTGTGTTTTCTTTCATTATGTTTCTGGTCAGAGTGCTGCAGAGATGAGTGATGTTCACTCAGTTAAAATCTTTCATACCTTTTGTCTCCCTTTCATCATCACAAGTACTGGTGACTAACACCCTGGAGTCATGCTTGGGGAGAAGATGGATTTTTGGCTAGCCCAAGGGATCTTCTTCTCATCTTAGAAGGGATTGCATTTCAGTCTGAAGGAGATGCTCTGTGAAAGCTTTCACAAATAATTTCATTCCACATATTCATTAGGTCTTAACTATCAATACCACAGTAGGTAAGCAGGGTAGAAAAAAAGGATGTAACAGCTTGAATGGATGAACATGCTACTGTGGAAACTAACACAATCCATAAATATACAGTAGCTGGCTATTTATCTTCAAGGAGAATGCAGTTTGCTAATAAACCAGTTAAGCCACATTATACTTGGGCCATGCAAGCAATTCAGGCTGGTGATTTTCTAACCTCTCTCTCCCATGTGGGAAACACCGAAGTTTGATGTCTTTACACCAAAAGACAAAGACTAGCATACGAAGTTCTTGATGACATGGCAGCATGCAATGCGTGTAGCAGTTGGGTAGGAAGCTTTCTATATGCATTTCTAGTACTTCTTCTGGTTTGGTGGATACAATTAAAGAAAAAAGAAAGTTTACTTAATTCTAATTGCCTGTCATTTGCAAAGGCAGCCTTGATTTTCTTTCTGCTTTTAGAGAATATGCAGTAAAAACTTCAAGAATGACCCAGCCAAGCTAGAGTTTTCACTTTCTGATAAAGTGAACCTTCTGTAGTGGAGGCCCTTTACACTCCAATAAAGTCATATCTCACTAACTGCAGACATGCATGTTTCAGCTTTTTTTTTTTCTTACCGCTTTATAGTATCATAAGTGGAGTCAGTCCTTCAGACCTTTATCCCTCAATGATTGAGATTCTTTTAAGCAGTTTCTCACTGCAAAATGTTTGGGAAGTCAGACCAGGTGAGTGCACATTTGTTTTCGTCTTATTTGACAGGAGATCAATGTTTTCTGGTGGGTGCTTATTAGATTTCTGCTTTCCCTCTCTAGGTGGATTGTCTTTCTGTCATGCAGCTATGTGGATTCTTCTTTGAGTTGGTTGAATATGTAGTTTGTCTCCATCTTGCAACTGTGTGGATTCATCTTTAACTTAGCTGAGTATATAGTTTGTTGAATTCTTGCACGTGTATGCTATTTTGGTTTAGTTTGTTGATTGGGATAATCTTGGGATAATCTGATTGGGCAGAGCCCATTTTCAGCCGATGCCCAGGGAGAAAGACTTCTCTGTATGAAAATATAATAATTCATGTATTAGAAAAAAAGGCAAATAATCAGAAAGTCAGTACATTAAGCAAATGTAGTACTTAAGTGCTGTTTCTAAAGTAAAATATTAACAAACATAAGGCTAATATTCTTTTGTCAAAAGAGTTTTAGTAGAGTAAATAATAATGTTTACTTTATTAGTAATTGGAATATACAACAGTTTTCAGTTTAAGGGGTGAATGTGTGGAGGGTAACTACATTTATATGCAGGAGAAATGTTATAATCACATCATCATTATAAGTCACAGTAACTTCCGAGTATTATCAGACCGCGTTACTTAGATATGCAGTTATTTGTGTATTTCCAGCCTGGAGTGAAGTCAGAGATGTGGCTAGGTTAATTAGTGTTCTCGGCAATGATGCTAGCTGGCACCACCAACTAAAGCTGTGGATGGAAAAAGGGCTCAGACAGAGTTGGGAGTGGGGGAGTCTGTGACCAAAGCTGAAGACCAAAGAAAAAAATAGAATAAAACATTTTCAGATGGTCTCTTATTTTGTTTGCTCTGTTCACAGACTGGTCATTTTCATTACTTTCATACTTGGAATGTGGCAGAAAGCTGGCTCTTTGCAACATTGAATAAATGAAAGTAGCGTTACTTTTCCAGACGTTAGTGTGTGAACATGACACAGAGCTATTATGTATATACATAACAGCTTGCTACTGCTGTCTTTGCCTTCTGACTGTTGCTTAAGCATATAAACAGTACCGAAGGTATGATGATGGCTGCATAAATGCATAACAAGAATGTAATTCCATCCAGTGAATGGTCCGCACCTCGGCAAGACTGCTGATTTATACCTCCTGATTGTTTGCTCTCTTCCCTTGCTCTTTCTACTCCTCTGGGTGAGGTAATACTTGAGTACTAATTTAAAGGAGGTGAAATTAATGCTGCTTCGAATAGACAGACTTGATCTGTCCCATGTTACAAATACTGTTACAGAGAAGCGTAATTCTCCTTGCTGTTTGTTCGGGTAGAGTGTTAGTTGGAAACTTAGTAGAGGATCTTGGAGGACATCAAGGATTATGCCATTGTAATAGTGATTCACATCTATTGGGGCAGTGAAGTAGAGTGAGGTACTTTTAAGGTTAAGAAGGACAGCTTGTTGTCTAGGTCCAAACAGCCCCTGAATCTGAGGGATTCAGTAGTGAGTTCTAGAGGTAACCTGTGTGAGTCTGGAAACATGTTGTTGAACTTGTTTTAGTTCCTCAGAGTGAGGTTTGCGAGAAGGCTAGAACATAGGAAGAAAAGGGGAAAGAGGTAGGCAGTGGCTGCTTTGAACTGACAGGCATAATAAAGGGAACCAAGTTCACAGTTACACTAGTAGATCACCCTTTTGATGTGATGGTTGTTCTTAAGTGAAGAATCCTTTGATATACCTGGTAGTTTAAAATTTGCACAAATTACAGGATTCAGTGAAGCAATGATACCTCATACAAACTCAGGGCCTCTGCAGGCCATTTAAGAGTTTGCCTTATTGTTGATCCTGATGTAAATGTAATATTCATAAACCATTGATCTAAAGCCCCCTTAAATGTATTCAATCAGCAATGCATGTTATATGTACAGATAGAGAATTGTATAACCTCTCCTCTCTATGGTACAAGAAAGAGTTTTTTAGGGTAGAGCTGACAGTGGGTAGACTAACCATAAATATGTTATTCCTTGTGTTGGCAGTGTGAATTGCAAACTCTATACCCAGTGTTGTTGCCTGATCTTTGTCAGAATATTGGTCATTATTCAAAACTGACTTGAGAAAGATCTGGAGGTGGGTGTTTAGCTGGGTAGTATAGCATTAATTTGTATTTTGGAGTTTGGTTTTACAGTAGGTTCTTTTATCTAAGTTTGAATCCTGTATTTTATATTGTTTAGTAAGAAGTTAAATGTAGGGTTGTGTCATCAGTATGTGGTATTACAGAAACATGGTGGCAGGCTGAGGGCATATCATTAACAAATATTGTGAATAAAGGTGGACATAGGACTAAGCCCTTGGGGAAACCTAGGGAATTATTACAGAGTAAATATATGGCTAGTTCATTTTGCCAGGGGAAGTTTGTGAGAGAGTTTGACTACCAGTTAAGTATAGAAACAGAAAAATTAAAATAAGAAAGACACGAGATTAGAATATACTAATGGTTAACTATGTTGAAAGCGTTCAACAAGTATGAGAAAATGGCTCCTGCATACTCTCTTTTTTTTCCCTGCTAAGAAGGTGTTAAAAATTAGAAGGATGTTTTCTGTTCAGTGTTCTGGCATGAAGCTATGCTGGGATGGAGATAGCAAAAAAATAAATAAATAAATCTGCTAATATTGGATAACCAAATAAGTGAATTGGTCCATGGACATGTTTCAGGCATAATCTGAAGTTAAAGGTGTAAAGAACAGAAAAAAATAAAATCATTCACTCAGTACAGCAGTAGACCACCAGATGTAAAAAAAACAGTACACCTATACAAAAGAAATGCGGCAATTCAAAACATATGTAAACTATAATAGAACAATACAGAGGAATAAGCTAACAGAATAATCTGACAGCTGTTTACAAGATACTACACAGAAAGAACAAACTAGAAGAACAATCTTTGTATAGTGTGCAGAGATGAAAATCTGAACGTGAGTATGAGTACAGCAAAAAAATCCATATTCCTCACTGAGAGCAAGAGAAATTGAAAAGAATTGTTTAATGCAATAGCTTGTTTGTTTGTTTAGGTGAACTTAAAGTTGTGGATATACATGTTCTAGCACCTTTTAGAGAGGTGGTAGAGTTGCAGGAGATCTGTGCTGTCCTAATGCGGATGGGCTACCTTCATGGAGCTGGCCTATGATTGAATATTCCCAGGTGGCATGTCCATGGTCTTCCTTTATTGACCTGTTTGTTGAGCTTCATATGGGACATGCATGTTTTAGGTAGTATGGTGTTACATGCTCAGATTAGATTGCTTGGCTTCCTTATCCTTGGTTGAGTGAAAAGAGACAAGCTAACAACTAAAATAATATCATTCTCCATTGTTAAACTTCCCAGTTATTGTTGGCCATACAAAATTACTACTCTTTTAGCTTCTATTTGCACACCAACTGTGATGTAATATGCATGTGTTTTTTCTGTTTCTTTGTGTTTGTGTGACCGTGAAGTTAGTATGTGCAAGAAAT
This sequence comes from Protopterus annectens, assembly GCF_019279795.1. NCBI lineage: Eukaryota > Metazoa > Chordata > Ceratodontiformes > Protopteridae > Protopterus > Protopterus annectens. The sequence goes on from NC_056751.1 coordinate 94,672,046, forward strand.
ATTGTGTAGGAGATACAGGGGAGCTACAAAAAATGTTTTTCTTGTAGTTTTGTTGAAATGAAGCTTTGGTGTGTTTTGCCTGGTTGGAGCTTTGGACAAGGTATCCTTTATGAAACATAGTGAAAACAAAAATAATTATGTGTTACATAGTTGAGTAGGGTACATCAGTTTACCTCCAATATTATGAATATTGATGCCTGGGGTAGGTTGTGGATAACCTGTGGTGGAGGAGGGTGTGGAAATGGAGATTGTCTGTAGATGTTAGTGAAATGATGGCAGAGTTTTGTTTTACTGTGAAGGGGAGGGGCTGACATATATGGGTTTGGGGATTGAGTTTTTACCAGGGGATAGCAAAAAAGTGGTGAAGTTCCAAAACTTTTTTGGGGTTGGGCTATGGATTTATTGCAGTTATTCAGCTGTGTAGTATTATTTCTTGCTGCTTGTGATAACATTGGTACATGGTTGTGTGAGATCCACAATACCTAGATTTTTTTTGTAATGTTTCCAAGTGACATGATGCTGTCTTATCATGGTTTTGATGAGACTGTATAATTCACTGTGATCTTTTCTATGTGAATGTGTCAAAACTGCTTTCTTCTAAATTGAGTATTTCTTTTACTTATGCTTGTAAAAATATATATTTTTGTAAATAACCTGGCATTGTCTGAAAAGGGTCCACTGAGGTCAATGCACTACCCCAGTAAACAAACTTACATTTATAAATAAGTAAATTAAAAATGATAAATAAGTAAATTAAAAATGAGAGTACTTATCCAGTGCAAAGTTATCTCCTGTATAATTTTCCATATGGATGGAAGCTACTGAGTTACAAATGTTAAGGAAAGGGGTATTGAAAAATCAGACAGCCATTACCAGGGTGGTTGATGATTAATTAATCTTAGTATGTTAATGAATCAAATTGCAATTTGTAGCTATCCCACTTATGTAAAACCAGTGCTGCTGCTTCTTCTTCTTTCGGCTGCTCCCATTAGGGGTCGCCACAGCAGATCATCTGTTTCCACTTCTTCCAGTCTTCTGCATCTTGCTCTGTCACACCAACCACCTGCATGTCCTCTCTCACCACATCCATAAACCTTATTTTAGGCCTTCCTCTTTTCCTGTTACCTGGCAGCTTCATCCTTAGCATCTTTTTCCCAATATACTCTGCATCCCTCCTCAGCACATGTCCAAACCAACATAATCTTGCCTCTCTGGCTTTGTCTCCAAACCTTCCAGCCTGGGCTGACCCTGTAATATACTTATTCCTAATCCTGTCCATCCTTGTCACACCCAGTGCAAATCTTAGCATCTTCATCTCTGCCACATCCAGCTCTGACTCCTGCCTTTTTGTCAATGCCACTGTCTCCAACGCATATAACATAGCTGGTCTCACTACCCTCTTGTAGACCTTCCCTTTCACTCTTACTGGTACTCATCTGTCACAAATCAGTCCTGACACTCTTCTCCACCAACTCCATCCAGCCTGTACTCTCTTCTTCACCTCTCTTCCACTCTCACCATTACTCTGAACTGTTGATCCCAAGTACTTAAACTCATCCACCTTCACCACCTCTACTCCCTGCATCCTCACCATTCCTCTATCCTCCCTCTCATTCACACACATATATTCTGTCTTAGTCCTGCTGACCTTCATTCCTCTTCTCTCTAGAGCATTTATCCACCTCTTCAGGGTCTCCTCCACCTGTTCCCTACTCTCACTACAGATCACAATGTCATCTGCAAACATCATAGTCCACAGGGACTCCTGTCTGATCTCGTCTGTCATCCTGTCCATCACCATTGCAAATAAGAAAGGGTTCAGAGCTGATCCTTGATGTAATCCCACCTCCACCTTAAACACATCCGTCACTCCCACCGCAGACCTCACTGCTGTCACACTACCTTCGTATATATCTTGTACCACTCTTACATACTTTTGTGACACTCCCGACTTCCTCATACAATACCACAACTCCTCTCTAGGCACCTTGTCATATGCTTTCTCTAAATCCACAAAGACACAATGCAACTCCTTCTGACTTTGAGGGGTTGATGAATGAAGAGAATGAGAGGGAGAGAAGGTTGGATGATGAGCGTATAGTGAATCATGAAGTGCAGTGGATTAGCAAGGAGGAAGTAAGCATAGCCATGAAGAGGATGAAGAACGGAAAGGCTGTTGGTCCAGATGACATACCTATGGAAGCATGGAGGTGTTTAGGTGAAATGGCAGTGGAGTTTTTAACTAGATTGTTTAATGAAATCTTGGAAAGTGAGAGGATGCCTGAAGAATGGAGAAAAAGTGTTTTGGTACCTATTTTTAAGAATAAGGGTGATGTTAAGAGCTGTAGTAACTACAGAGGGATTAAACTGATCAGTCACAGCATGAAGTTATGGGAAAGAGAAGTGGAAGATAGGTTAAGAAGGGAGGTGATGATTAGTGATCAGCAGTATGATTTCATGCCAGGAAAGAGCACTACAGATGTGATGTTTGCTCTGAGAGTGTTGATGTAAAACCAGTGCTAATAACCAAAAATGCACAAAAAATGTCAGTTTCTGGACCCAGTTAAAGTAAAACAAAATTGAATCAGTTAAGCACTGTAGTCTATTTATGTTACAACACTCCATTAAAATCCCTAACATATCAAAGTGACAGGTGACTTCAATCACATGATCGGCAAATCATTTTAAAATTCATCATCTATGACATTTTTTCATATAAATGCATGTTAAGGATTTTAATGGATTGTTGTGAAGAAGTCTGAGTGATGTAAATAGATAAAACTGCTTAACCGATTAAATTTTGTTGTCATCTTCGATGTCCTCACTTCATGCTTTAGAACTTTTCACTATGTCTGAATCTGATGAGATCAGCAAATGTGTATGGAGTCCTATGATTGCAGACTTATATCCATACTCGATTTTGAGGAGGCTCATATGTTGTTTATATATAATTTGATAAGCATGACGCATTTATCTTTTCTTTTCAGTGTTGTTTGGGGTCAGTCAGTGACACCAAAGGTGCAAGTTAGAACCAGAAGAGCAACTTGATTTTTAGCTTAGACTTTATTCATACGTGTTAATGCAGTTTACAGTATTGGCTTTAGTCTTCTGAAGAATTCCGTACTAAGCTTTGTTCTCATTTGTTAATGTTTTAATGGAGACCCCTTCCCCGGGATTCATGAAGCTCGGCACAAGGCCGGCGTTAGGCTTGCGCCGACTGTGCGGCGTGTAGATGGAGCAGTAGTGCCATATGCATATTAATGAAGGCGCGCTGCTGCCACAGCCACGTGCATAGGAAACGAGCGCGAGCGCATGGGGCGTGTCGAAGTGCCGCACAGAGGCGTAGAAATGTTGGCTGTTGACATGCAACCTAAAATGCTGGAATATTACAATCTGTCTGCAATAGTAATCACACCTGTCATTGTCCGTGGATACTGAAACGTATGCAAAGCATGCAAGACAGTTCTTGCAAACACAAAATTAAGAAGCAAACAGAAATGCATGTTAGCGAATATCAAGTCTCCATCCCTCGAACAAATGACATTTAAAACCGTGTGCCCGTATTCTAATGCAGTGTAGATAGTTATACCAAGTGGAAGTGAAACACATTATGTTAGCACGCCACCAGTAGCTACGTGTAGCCCAATGGTCAGGGTTACAACCTGTCTCACATTGTGAGGGATAGTACACAGCTGGGCAGTTGTGTCCATACCAAAACCATTATAAATGTAAAATATCCTGCGACCGTATGACATAAGTATGTCCCACATTGCATGTAATAGTCACATACAATAGTTATTTCCGTATGTAACATACCACATGTTACAAGAAATAGAATAAGCAAGTAAACGAAACAGAAGGAGCATATAAACTGCTACAACAATAAGCTAACATGTAGGCATAAAACAAAAGTATTATCCGTTGTACTGACCGTGGGTATGTGTTGTCCTGTAGAATCTGATCTGTGTCTGGAATATATCCCATCCTGGCCATATGAAAAGGTAACAACCCTAACAATGGTCAGAGTATTCGGCCAAAATCCACCCATCTGCGGTCCAAGCCGTTCTTGTCAGAATGTGTCAAAGTTGAACAGGTATTACCCGGGTGTACCTACCATGTCATGAAATATAAGTATTTGCGTGTACCTATGTGCGTGATGTACAGCATGTGGAAGGTGAAAAATGCCAGGGTAGTCCTCACAACCATACAAGAACCCGACATATGTAGTGTATGCAATGTATACCCTTGACCGTGCCATGGGCCATCAACCAAAGAAGGGATGGATGGAGTGTTTGGAATATGTGTGTGTGTGTGGGGGGGGTGGGTAATGTAATAATCCACAAAGGCGAGACTGTGTTGGATACACAATAGATGAACTGGAGTTGTATGAGGGAGCAGCGGGTGAATCAGAAAGAAACACAAAGAACTAACATACACATCCAGAATACAACCTGACAGGCCTTACTGTAGAACACAATCACACAAACATATGAATATGAAAATGTGCAGTACACATGTATAGAAACGTCACCAGCACATACCCACAGAATGGTCTGAACGGAACTGAGCCATCCAACTGCAACACACCTGGATGCATAATTGAATACCCATCATCCCCTCTACAGCACACAACCCGCCCCCATTCCCGAATGTCCACCAAATCCAGCCATATTCAGGCTACTAGCTTCGGGTAGCCATATCTACACATACTGACCACTACTCATATGTAGTAGACAGTGTCATCCTAGGCAGTGTCAGGATTGCAGACTATGTATCCCTTGCATGTAAAACCCCATCACATATTCGTACGTCCAAAAAAATCGAAGGTTGTTTCCTTGTCCAATTTTTGGATATCCCTCATGGGATAAGTATCTTGAGTAAACATCAGACTTGGTATCACGAAACGATGTCCAGTCCTGTAGACATCTGGACACAAGTTGTATGTGCAGTAGTGGTTCACGAGACTGCTCAGCCTTCTGCCGGTCATGCAGAACCTACTACCCGGGATCAAACACCTGCCCGTGATGTACGTCTCCCCACATGAATTATCAAGAAAATATACTGTACAGAGTCGCATAGTGGCACTTGGAAATAGGGTGATTAAGGCGCTGACGTAAGCAGGGTACTTCCAGTCCCAATTTGTGAGGGACATTCCCTGTTTGGGAAGGTGTGTCCTGACCAAGAATGATACAATGGCAAATGTCCTGTGATTGTAGGAAATAACTATGTACCATATTTCATGTAACAGTTGCCTAAAACAGTTATTTCTGGATGTAAAATACGTAAATCGTACAAGAAACAGAATAAACAACTAAAGTATTACAGGAATAGGCTCTCATCTAGGAAAATAATGAATGTTCTAAACCCTGTACTGACCGTGGGTATGTGTTGGCCTAAACAATCTGGTGTGTCCAGAATATATCCCATCCTGGACATATGAAAATGCGGCAACCCTACCAATGGTCAGAGCATTTGCAAAATAACTGGTCAGCCTTTTAATCACTCATAAAACCAGTGACCTTTGGAGGAAAGGTGTTGAATGACACTTGAATTAATAATGACAATAATTAAGAGTAATAGACGCTTTTAACTTCAGAAAATAAGTATTAATACATATGCTCTGAATCTGTCAACATGTTTCAAATTAATAGTACTAATATTGTAGAAGTGTCCTTGATTGTCCCTGATTTCATTGCCTTGACCCTGTCACTGTTGAAATTAGTCCCTGAGTGTTTGAGAGGTCCGTACACATATGTACACCAACCAACTGTCATATTTGTTGACAGTACTATTGAATACTTGTAGTGAAGTCATAAGGGATGGCCAGAATAATATCCTTCAGATATAGGGAGGTAAAGGCAGCGGGGATGCCCAGTGTACATTCAACTGTATGGGAAATGTAAATAGGTATGTAGGTGTATGTACAGACAGATATATGTGTATATATGTATATATATGAATGAAATGGTCACAATAAAGCATTCGTAATGAATGTGAAGGGAAACACCAGTGGAACCCCCCCCCTGCGCTCACAGTAAGTATTTGTCATAAGTGCTGTAGAGGGGTGTCAGGTAGGTGAATCATGGGTATGCAATAATGGGCCTATGTGTGCAGGTGTTGGTTGGCAGAGATGTATTAGGCCCGCCCAGTGGAAGTAATTAATATTCCTATGTGGGCACTGCTGATGCTCATACCTCCCAAACCTGAAGAGCATATCTACTGGATAGTCCGTAAACCATTGGGGGGAACACATAGGGAATATATCAGTGCCCTGTACCCAATTATCATGGACGTCCGTGATTACGAATCAAAATCTCACATAGTCCTAACTAAACCCTTCCAGAACTACTGATATTAGGTGGACAGGTGGCGGAATGCATATAATGATGAATGACAACATGTATGAGTCATAAACAGCATGTACCTCGACAAATGTGAATGAACACATCAATGTGTGTCAATGTGTCAGGTTAATAGAACCAATCATCTAAATGTGTCCCTGAGGGTGTTATGCAGTGTCCCTGATACAGTGCTCATTCTCCCCCATTCGTATGTGAGGTCTGCTAGTGACGGAAAGTGCATATTCCACCGACCACCTTAGGTAGATGATAGCATAATAGTTTGGGGTTACCACCTCTTCGCCTTTGTGAGGGACACTCCACTCTGTTCAGTTGTGTCCTGCTAAATGAATGTTACGGCACATGGCCTGTGATTTCTGGAAAAGAGTTCATATATTGTTTGTAGTGGTTGCATAAATGATTTTGTTGTATCTGAAACACCTAGATGTTATAGGAAACAGTATTAGCAGCTATAATGCTACAAGAATAACCTTAACTAATGCAAACTGGTGAAGTAGTCAATTTTCTACTGGCTATGGTTATGTGTTGCCTTGCCAAATCTGACATCTCCACATATAGGTCCTATAGGGCTGCCACCTTTCCAAATGGCCAAAGTGGGACCTGCTCCGTAGAAATGTCAGACGTACCAGGTCAGAACATACCTACAGCCATGCATAGTACAGAAATATACATATTAGCACAAATCAAAGCTTAGTCTAGCAGCAGTCAAGTTGCTTTAACATATCGAAGTGTCATTTATACAATAACCATTACATGCAACTATTAGAGAGACGTAGAATATAATATTGTCCTCTAATCAGGACATTTGCTATGGCTAGATTATTCTCACATGACACATATGCCTAATGAGGGACTGTCCCATGCAAAGTGGGAAAGGTGTTACTCCTAAAGTCTCACTTCGGCCAATTTAAAAGGTGGAAAACCTGCAATAGGTATCTGGTAGCATGACCCGGCAGAAACATGTGTTTCCCAAAACACATTTACATGTCAACATTGCAGAGTATCGGTTCCCATGTATCAGCCAGATGGGAGCAGATTGTATGAAGAACATGCATAGAATATGATTATGTCACTGGACAGGCCTCCGATCCCGTACATTCGAATGCCTGCCATCGCATAATGGTCAGCCATACCCGATACTGTAATCATGTTGTCCGATGTAATAGGCATCACAAGGGATCATGTCCACCCAGCATGAGTGACAAATGCAAGCACCAATGGTGCACGTGCAAGTGAGTGATTAAGCGGGTGTAAGCGTGTTTGTCTACCAGTATGCAAGTATTGCACTGTTAAAGAAATGTGGAGTCAAAACAAGTATAAGGAGCTGTAACCAGAGGTCAGCAGTGCTCAACACCGGGCAAACCCACGCACAACCACTCCCACCTGCTGGAATGTGCCTTACCCACTCCGTATCCAAAGGCGTCGTTCTGGCCGTAAACAAAGAATCGTCCTTTGGACGTGTTGGTAGCAATACCCTGCGCACACAGCTCATGTGAATTACCAATACACCATAGCATATATACAGACAATAGACAGTACCACACACATAACATACAGCACAGTCATCCAACAGTATAGCAATGTACTGGCAGATATGTCCGGACCACTGGTGTTTGCAGACCTGGCCGTCCTGTGTTTCATTGTGTGAGCATGCCCAGTATGACTGTTACATACCTTCATCTGTTTGAGCATGCCCAGTATGTGTCACATGTTCAGGTAGTCAGTACTGTGGTGCCGACCCCTGCGTTGTACACTGACAGGTGGCATGCTGTGTCTACAGGGTAGCTAACGGTCATGTGGCATTGACTGTTGCTACATTTCTGCACAGCGTGGGGGGACATCCAACTGTATCCACAGTCTTACACAGCACCGGGGGTGGCGCACATGACTCTCACATTTGAACATTGGAAGGGGGGCACAGCTGACAGTTGTACACATTTGCTACTACTGTACTGGTATGCCAAGTACTCCATTTCAGTGTGTGGACCTACCTAAATTGCTGGTTGGAGGCATACCAGTGTACGTCAGATCCTAGCTTTAATTACCAGCATAGTGGTTTCAGACGTCCTAGCCTTCACAACCTACATCTAACTGCCTGGCCTGCTGTAGTCTGTGTGTGTGTGTGTGTGTGTGTGTGTGTGTGTGTGTGTGTGTGTGTGTGTCTGTGGGGGTTGGGGTTATCCATTGGTCATATCCAGAGGACATTGTATAGCATTTGTTTGTATTGATCTACACCTGTCCAGCTGTATGAGACTTGTGTGGGCTGTATGGACACACATGATGTTCAGCCCATAACTTGCAGTGGGTTAGGACACCCTGTGTACTACTGGCTACTATTGTGACCCCGGTATGTGCTACAGATGTCATGGTGCCACTATGGACTTGTACTGTCTGCTGCCCTAACAGTTGGCCACCAAATTCCCTTGTATGCTCACATCCATACCATAGCTACAGGTAAATACACATTTTAATACAACTGCCAATTGGTAGGTTGATTGACTTACCTTGGGGGTGTTCCAGACCTGAGGATGGTGCTGGAGGGCTGCCTATGTCGGATGCACACAGTGCACTTCCTATACATGGCTGAGCACAGGTAGTGTCAGGCATCCTTTGTACTGTCTGTGCGAGTCAGAGAGGGTGAAATTCCCTGAGTAACTACTGTGTCAGTGCATATACCATGTGTTGCCTCTTTGCCAAGGGCAGGTCATACTGTGCATGCCTCCTTTCGCCTACTGGGTCCAGCTCAGGTAGTTCCTCCTCCAAGTCACACTGTGCCTGTACAGGCCTTGGCATTGGTGGGGGGCTGTGTGGCCCTGCCCCATGCTGTTCCTGCTGCAACTGTTACCGCAGGATTAGATTGTGTAGCATAGCACATATCATAACAATTTGGGTGCATGTAGCTGGTGAATACTGCAAGGCTCCACCGCATGTGTCCAGACACCAGAACAGTGACCGGAGCATCCCAAACACATGCTCAATTATATGTCTTGCCTGTGCGTGTGCCTCATTATGGTGTAGTTCAGGTGTGTGTGCATTGCTGATGGGTGTCATCAGCCATGACTCCAGCATCCCCCACTAGGAGAATGTAGGGGATGTCCATACTGGCAAAGGTGTGGTACAGCTGCGTCAGATGCCATATATTGGAATCGTCATAGCTTCCAGGGCAGACAGCACACACATTCAGTTTAATGCCCTGGCCATCGCATATGGCCTAGCTGTTGGAGGGTATGCCCCTGCAGTTAATGTAGGCCCTACCCTGCTCACCGGGTGGTGCTTTGATGTGTACGTGCGTGCAGGCTATAGCACCCAGTACCCCAGGGTAGTCTGCCATTTGGTGGAAGAGACGCATATTGCTGGTCAACAAATCACGTGTGTTGAGGACATGTACGTGCTCACTGGCATGTGGTGACATGGCGTCTGTGAACTGGTGCAATAGTCTGGTTGCAGACGCCTGTGAGATTTCCATGATATCCCCAGTTGTGCTTTGGGAGGTACCTGTGGCTAGTATACCTAGGTCAACACAAACCTTGGTATCCACTGGGAAGGGTTTCCCTCAGCCTGTTCGATGTGTCAGGTGTGGCCGGCACAGCTCAACGAGCTGCTGTAGGAGGTCTCTGTCCACCACATAGCACTCCACTATCTCCAGCTCATGTAGCCCCTGGTAGGCTTCCCTGGGTCTGTAAAGTCTTATGTCACCTCACTAAGGGTTGTTCGGCAGCATTCACATCCTCACCACCCTCAGCCTCCTGCACATGTTGGTCTATGTTGCCTGCTGCAGCCCTTCTCATTTGGTTGGATTGTGTCGAGAAATGTCCCCGCATGTATACACTGGTGGTGTAGAGTGTGGAAGAAACCTGTGTGTATGGTGCTTGCTCACTTTACCATAGTGTTCTGGGGCAGGCTGTCCATGTAATCTGCTGATTGTGCTGATTATCACCTGTTTGTGCAGCCTGTTCACCGTGACTACTCCGCTACTGTTGTTGTCCTTCCCAATTTCACCAGGCAGGTATAGACACACCCCTAGCTTAGGCGTGCTAAGGCAGGAGCAATCCCGAGGCAGAGGGCTCCAATGTATGTACAGTATGCCTGACCCCCTCCCATGCTTTCACCTATATTCGAGTCCTGCACCTGGCTATCTATGCACATACACTCTTGGGATCTGCATACATATATATAATCTATCTATATATAATCTATATATATATATATATATATATATATATATATACACACACATACACACACACACATATACATATGCACACACATACGTAGATATCGAATTTATATCACAACAGCGGACCACATGACACCAAAGCATTAGACAAGAATGAAAAGGAAACCACATGTGCCACCTGCATTACATACTGGTGTTACTATCAAGGCAAGTGTGTTTCGTTGCGTCACATGGGTCAGACTGTAGTAAGGGTAAGAGTAGGGCTGCTGACATTTACTCACCAGACCTATTGGCGAATGTATGTGTATGTGTTGTCAACCCAGTCTTTTGGGCGATTATGACATTTGTGGACACTATATAGGAAAGCAACAAAACACACTCAACACATCCTGGAGCTAGCCACCCACAGATACCAACACATAGGATATGACTGCCAAACACACACACCTGTCATGCCTTGGAATCGAACACCTACCTGTCTATTCTATCACACTACAGCATTACGTAGTTGCAGAACGCACTACAAAGATTACTGGATCACAGCACTCCCTGAGGCATACTTCTAGGTGGGTGACATCGTCAGCAAAGGCAAAGACGCCGATAGGGATTGTATGGAGAGTGAGCAGTCTAAAAGCATTACTCTGTCTCCAGGCAGCTGGAAGAACACACACACACACACACACACACACACATACATGGCAGGGCTGGGATTAGAACATAGACCTAACTTCCTTATCACACTACAGCATTACACAGTTACAGAATGCGCTACCGAGATTACTGGATCACAGCACTCCCAGAGGCATACTTCTAGGTGGGTGACATCATCAGCAAAGGCAAAGACACCGATAGGGATTGTATGGAGAGTGAGCAGTCTAAAAGCATTACTCTGTCCCCAGGCAGCTGGAAACACACACACACACACGCACACACACACACACACACTTGGCAGGGCTGGGATTAGAACATAGACCTAACTACCTTATCACACTACAGCATTACGCAGTTACAGAACGTGCTACTGAGATTACTGGATCACAGCACTCCCAGAGGCATATTTCTGGGTGGGTAACATCATCAGCAAAGGCAAAGACGCCAGTAGGGATTGTATGGAGAGTGAGCAGTCTAAAAGCATTACTCTGTCCCCAGGCAGCTGGAAACACACACACACACACACACACACACACACACACACACACACACACGGCAGGGCTGGGATTAGAACATAGACCTAACTACCTTATCACACTACAGCATTACACAGTTACAGAACCTGCTACCGAGATTACTGGAACCCAGCACTCCCAGAGGCATACTTCTAGGTGGGTGACATAATCAACAATGGAACAAATGCCGATAGGGATTGTATGGAGTGTGAGCAGTCTAAAAGCATATTACTGTCCCAAGGCAGACGGAGACAAACACACAGCAGTGGTGTGAGCAGGACAACTGCCTATCTACGGAGCACAATTACAACACTACATAGATACGAGACGCGCCACAGACAGTACACCTTTCAAGACAGTCAATATGACCTTTTAGGAATGCAGACATCAACATGGATGCTGGCAGTTACGGTGCACATACCTGTGAACCAGTGTGTTCAATGTAGGAATCCATCCTGAAGTGAGGAATGGCCATCTGTTGCCTGGATGGCCACTATCGCTATACAGGATTAGAATGGTCATGCCCATATACAGAGGCACATAACCAAAACAAGGTGTCACTGGGCATGCTCACACACTTAGTAGTGAAGGGCTGTCTTGTATGCACACAGATTCTAAACATGGAAGGGCACAGTGTCTGTTTGGAATGCACTATGTGTCCATCTACACAACGGCGTACTGGGCATGCTCACACACTTAGTAGCGAAGGGCTGTCTTGTAGGCACACAGATTCTAAACAAGGAAGGGCACAGTGTGTCGATAGTCATCATCGTTAGCATGAATGCTGCACTACATATATCTGACACTGGTCTTCTACACAACGTCTGCTGTTGTCCATCACCTTAGATGTACCAATCTAAACCTGGCACACTAATACCCCCGTGGTGATGTCCTGACAGGAGTGGCTACTTCGCACATATAGTACCATACATAGACGAATAACCTGAGACCAGATAAACACCCTGACACCTATAGGACAACTGCATTGTATGTGTATGCTAAACAGTGCTAGATGTGTAGTGTTCGTAATCATAGCTGCCAATCTAGATCCAACAATGGGGAATACTGACATCTGTGCAATGAGGAACACCTGGCATGAGGCTCAGTTGTGCACAATAGCACTACCACCGTATACCTCAGATACAGACATGTGGGCCATAAGACCATTACGGACTGCTCCAGGTGTTAGTGTCCCCATGTACATGAAGGCCACTCACATGTACTGACCAGTACACTCTCAAAAGCCATCACAGATGTGTCAGGTGCAGATCACAGTGGTAAATGTCGCATTCTAGTATGTAGCCCTCAGATATCACTGTGTCCTTGGACCAGCAACACACATCCATACATTAGTACAACACCATGTTACTCATGACCAGTGGACTGTACCTATCTCTACAGCAACTGTGCAGACTACCCATGTACTGACAGGGTTCCGTCATGTGTTATGCTGTGCAATGATACTACTGTTAATAACCAGGTTGGCTGTACACATAACAGGGGCCCTGGGTCTTATACAGCTGTAACAGGTAACTGCTGCTGTACACCAGAAAACACACTCATGTTTGGATATGACATACATGTAACTGCCATGGATATGTACATGCTTCCCACACACACACAACACATATGTACATAGCATAGCTTTTGCTGTCCTTCGTGCAGACACGTGGCTACAGCAATTACACGCATGCACATGGAAGGTAGGTCCATGGCTGTTGAATGCTAACAGTACATAAGGTAGCAATGTTGACTGAGTTAACATTCCCTCTGTACTGGTTACCCATGACATCTATCATATCATACAACAGTCCATGTGTCATGTATGTCATCACACATGTCCACCAATTGCAATGCATACAAACATGGCTACATGACAGGAATGTAGGACCTACACACATGTACATGTAGTGGTGTGTATTCAGCTACCGTGCATGTACAGTAGCTGATGTTTGCAGTTCATCTGTGTCTTACTACAACATGCAGTTGCAATGCAGCCCCATCATTGACACCTGTATATGGTGAAATACTGACAGTACGGTAAGATGTACATCAGGTATGGATGGATGTGTCTACATAAAGTGGTGGGCCACCTTTGCAGATGGATGTTTGCTGAAGACAGCTCACAGGTGTGTCACAAGTCATCCTACCATAACATGTGCAAACAGTAAGCTATGTTTCTGTTCATTGGAAGGTGAAGACATGCAACCTACACAGCGGTCAGGATGTCACTGACTGTAAATTACTTGACACCTGTAACACTTAAGTCCTCCCGTGTGCATATAGCAGCACAATTGCCGAAGGTAGCATCAGTATACATTGTAATGCGGGCAATGCTGCTGCTTGTCTGTCAGACGTATCATAAGATAGCAGGTGTTTGATTCACAGTACTGCCATGTGTGTTTGCCTGTGTGACCATATTTGCCACGTATGGTGGGGAATACATCCCAATTGTTACACACCCCTGTACACTGTTGTAGAGATCTGTACATACTGAAGTGTAGAAAGCAAGACATAGGCAGGGGTGGTGTGTGTATATCACACACATGTTAGCTATCTGTATGTGCATGACATTTATGGACTCTAGTGTGTGTATGTATGTATGGCTGTCTGGTGCCTGGAGTGAGGATGTATGCTACCATAGAGAATAGATAGGCCCCCTAACCCCTCAAGGTGATGCAATCAACTACCTTGTTGATGCCGTCGGTCTTAGGCATTACTGACTACCTGTACATGTTCATTCTCTGTGTCGCGTCATGTGGATGCACAGTACTGTCATGGTGATTACCACATAGGCAGGGGTCCTCACCTCAACACTATCAAGTGTGTGTTATAGTGTCGTTGACCCCGTGAGTGTGGGCATGTTACTGTGTGTGTTCTCATCCTGTAATGTGAAAGTGTATTACTGCTACACAGTGAGGCCTCATGCTATCAAATGGCCTCTACCCTTAACATCAGCTAGACTGCTTTTTAAACCCCCCGCACCTTGTAACTGTACCTGTGATGTCACCCGGTATGGATGTCACGTCTCTAGCCACTGTAGCCTAGTACACAGCTCACATGCTCCTGGATCAGTAGATGTGTAGACATCTTTGGAATGTTAGCCTTACTAACAGTGAGGTTGAGGCTACGTATAGCATGCTGGTATTGCCATACATGCCTGTGAGTACTCCACATTTACACTTGGGAAACTGCAAACACTGGTACTTAATGGCACATGCAATTAGACCTTAAGGAGGGAAGCAGGGCATCACTACCAACATGCTGTTACTGTTGTTACCAAAACACATACTGTGAACATAAAACAATACATTCTAAACCTGTACTACATGGTATGTCTACTGCGTGTCAACAGTACACAACAATTGTAATATACACTTATCTCACTATTCTGTTCACCCTGTGCATCAGACCATATGAGCATGTCCCTGCACCGATGGTGTGGATGACAGGGATGCGGCACAGGCATCATCATATGCACAGGGTGATAATGTTTGCCAGGCACCTAGGCTGCACCAGTGGATGACATAATGTGTGTGGGTTAGGGCCTGTGATCTAATTGGACATGTGTGGTTGTTATGCATGTGGGTGTTGCGGTGCCTTACAGATGTTTCTGGTGTGTGCGTGTATGTGTGCACACAGTTCTGCCATGTGTCTGGCCTACACAGAGGTATTATTGACAGCTCCAGATTGTACAGACCAGGATTTACAGCTCACTGTGTCCAGCCATGGCCACGTGATCTGTGCCTGCCAGGGCTTGCACGGGCACTACCAGGCAGAGGTACAGATTGGGTACTGTCCGATGACACATGTCCACTGGAACCATGTCCCCACTGGGACCGTCCAGGGCCATGTCCACGTGGCCTGGTGTGGACAGCACAGCACCAGCTGCACTGCTGCTGCTACTGGCACTATGGAAGCGGGCATGTGAGGTAGCTCGTTCACGTAGACCTGCAACAGGTGGTGTAGCTGGCCTACGTCCACGTGGCCTACACCTCACTTCTATCAGATGCTCCAGCACAGACAGCTCACGCTCGCGGATTGCCATGCCACGGTCAAGGATTCCAACCATGTCACCCAATCGCCTCTCCAAAACGTCAGCAATCTGCTGTTGAAATTTGCCAATGCCTGGATGTTGTCGTTTAAAGAACAGATAGCAGCCCTCTGAAGCCTCTGCCCTTCTCTGTTCTGCCATTCAGCACGTGCCTGTGCCGCCATTACAGTCTGAAACATGCGTCCGGTGACACCAGCTGCTGCACTCTGTCCAGCAGGTGCATGTCGGCCAGAGGTCCACCTACGAGCAGCACTGGCCACATGCCTGTGTGGCACATCTGCAGTCATTTCACTGACACCATGGTGTGAAGACACACCTTCCGTAGCCACCACACGTTCCTGTTCCAAGCTAACACATGCTAACTGTCCTTCCTCTATGGCCACTGAGGATGGGGTATGTGTTGGCATGAGAACTGTGTGTGGGGAAGAGGGGCATATAGGTGGGATGGCAACCAATGGCACAGATTCAGCCCCTGACAACCCTGCCTGTACCTCAAGCATATGTTCATCACTGCTAGATTCTGTGGCGACACTAACATCAGATGGACCGCAGGAGGGTAATGCACCTACATCACCTGTGAAGGCAAACAAAGGCTCTACATTACAGTAGAGACACACACACAGAAACACAGACACACACAGACCATGCATGTGATTTGACAGAAGGCATGCAGCATGCATGTGATACAGCAGACGGCATGCAGCTCAGACATTAATCGTGGTAGTTAGCATACATCCCTGGGTTGCACACAACAGCAAGCATGTGTCATAGCAGAAGCCATGCATTTCACACAATCATGGTAGTAAGCATGCATCCCTGTGATACACCATGTGGATCAGCACAGGTTAACAGTACACATGGCTGATGTGAGGCATATGTCCTTGACATTAACATGTATGACATGTAATCTGCTGACGTGTGCATTGACATGCATACATGTTTGACACAATGGTGTCCTGACGAATGTACAGCAGTGTAATGGTGTCACATTGCAGTGTTGTCTGTATGCCCTACTGATAGAATGCACTTTTAGCAGATGTGCATGACCATTGAAGGGTAGTATGAGGTGTCTATATTGCTATACAGTGTGAAGTACAGACACAGTGCCATTGCATGGAATCATGAGGCGTATCTGTTGCTATACAGTGTGGAATACACACACAGTGCATAGCCATGACTGCGTGCATACACAATACATAAATACTCTGGATTGTGACCCACGTCGCTGAGGTGTATACACACTAAACCATGCTGTGTCATGTGTGACAGGTCACCGGAAGACATACAGATAACACCCCTGCACAACTGCTAACATTTCTTAGCTGCCTGGCAACCGTGTCCACACATGGCAGACTTGTAAATACACCATGTCCCACATGACATTTATGTACCACACACATGAGGTGCACAGCTGACAGTGATGTCCAACAGCAACAAGGGAAATGTACGGTATCTGTGGCCTGATGTGGTGTCTGTGTATGTATGTAAAGCTGTACAGGTGACTACTGTCATGCTGTGACACAGTCATGATGTTCAACACATCTTATGTGGTCGAATTACGTGGCACCTCCACAAGCTGTGCATAGGCTGTTAGGATGTCCAGTGTTCCACATCTACTATATAACCATTCAACAAAGGCTATAGTTGGACCATATGTAGACAATGTGCAACAGGGTGTACACACATACACATCACATCTACTGTGTGTTGCTACATGTTCCTGGCCATCCTCCATGGCCATGTATGAAAATGCGTTGGCCAAATGTTTGTGATGGCCATCTATCTCACATGTCTGTCTTGTCCCATATGACATACACCCATAGATGTCAGATACACCGCTGTCCACAGGGTTATGCAGACAAAGGGTTGTATGTTTGGTATGTGGGATATGTTTTATGGGATAGTGAGACAATGTTGCAGCCAGACCACTACATGTCTGGTACATGTCAGATGGCACATCACAATATGCAGGGGCATAGTCCACAATGGTGAACCTGTGGGCTGCCCATATCCCAGCTCACTGTGTAGTACTGTTTGTGTACCCCACATGTGTTGTTCTGATGTATAGTACATATTCCTGCATTGAACAACACCTCCACCGTTGTATGCACAGCTGTCCACATATCTAGCAATGACAGTTACTGTGGTTTCATGTTTGTGTTTCATTTAGTTTGTATATATTGCACATGGGTAGCCAGTGTGATTGATGAAAGATGCGACCTGTATATCGTGACTGGACCATACATTATGTGTACATGTGTTAACTGGCCACATGGTGAATAGATCTGTGCATTCACATGCCTGATACTGATAACTGTCTCACCTGCAACGGCCTGCTGTCTCTGCTGCACACCAGAGGTACCTGTATAGGGGTGACACAGCAGTTTGATCATTATCCATAACTGTATGACAGCTACAGGGTGCACTGTGCATGTTAACACATTCACCAGTACAATAGCATATACAATGGAGTATGGACATGTGTGCATACACAGGGTAGCATACTGTAGTATGCGGCATGTGTGTAAACATACCTTGTATATGATGTTACATTACATATTGTACAGTGACACATGCAACTAAATGGGATATAATAGTTATATGTGCAGTAGTGACTTACCAGGCAACTCCAGGCTCGGTGGTTGGGAGACACCCACCTCCACGATGGCAGCTAGAGTTTGTGGATGCTGTTCTGATGGGGTCCCCAGGCTGGCCAGTAGCTCCTCGGTAGGTGTGAGTGGGGGCTGGGTTGGTGGCCCACCACCTGTTCTACCTTATTCTCTGGCAGTTGCATTGGCATGCTGTTTCGCATGTCGGATCATGTCCGTGCAGTGTCTGCGCACCTGCTGGTAGGTGCGGTTATGGCCACCCACATCATTAACCCTCCTGCGAAGTTCCTGCCACAGGTCATCACGCTGCTGGGCATGCTGTGGCACATGGCTGAACAATACGTCATAGTTATCCTGGAGGTATGGTATGAGGACATCATCCACCAAGCGGCTCTTTGCTGGCAGTCGTGATCGAGGCATTATCTGGAAGACATAATGATGGAGACAGGTCACAACATCTCAGAGATGCACAGAGATACAGCTGCACATACATGTGTATTACATTTAGTACATATAAACAGTTGTCTTTGCAAATCGTCATGACACTGACACGACTGACATGTTTGTGTCACACACATGTAACACCCGATAGGGATTGGATATTATCACCATATATGTGTGTCATCTCATTACATTGCTCATACTCCATGTGAATGCTGTCTTGTTGTGGGCATGTCTGTTTGCCTGTACTGGTGTTCTTACTTATCAGCACATGCCTGGATGTGTCAACATTAATGCTGTTGACCTTGATGCTGTGTATATGTCACATATCACATACACTGCCTTAACGGACATGCAGACATGCACATGGAAACCTTTACATGCATGTGTTTTGCCACATACATCTACACAGCACTGTACAGCAGTTCAACATCCTGCCACGTATCACCTGTGTTGCACATGTGATACACATGGGACAATGGCTAGCCGGATGGTATTTGCAGGGATGGTTATCAACTATAGCATGTACGGCCAAGGTCATGTAGTAGTGTGTATGCCCAGGGACATGTATGGGCATAGGATGTAAGCTTTTCTAGCTGTATCCGACAGCCATGTTCCCGCTGACAGGTGAATCAGTGCCACATTACTGATCCAGACAGTTAATGATACATCTATCATGCGGTCATCGCACCATGTATGACAGGGATGACATGTGCAGCTTTGCTGGACAGAGTTGCATGGTATGGCAGGAGTATGTAACAGTCCAGCATGTGGTGATCCTTGTACTAGGAAGGTGGCTGTTTGTCCATGACGTATGTCTTTCAGATCAGGATGTGTACATGTAGCATGTCCAACATCACAGTGTTGCAGATGTCTTTATGCAGGGGAGGCAGCATGCTGCATAGTGGAGATGAGGATTGTGAAGGCTGGTGTCGCCCATCCAAGCATGGCCAATACCCCTTAAAGGTCATATGTGATCCGATATTGGTCACTTGAGTGCTGAGTATGGCTGTCCAATGATCTCCATGCTCATGGATATCACCCTGTCATGACTTAGGTTGCCTCTTATGACTACCTAATAGGCCTGGTGACGTCACTACCTCAGGGAGGTAAACTGCACAGCACCATCCCTTACACACAAGGTCCATAATGTTGACCGCTGCCTAGGTGGTAGTTAATGGGTACAGGGTTATTAACCTAGCGGTGACAATGCAATAAGCCGCTGTCAGATTGTGCTCATATGTCACGCACCTCACCCACAAAGCCCATTCTGTATGTTGTCCACAACACTGAGTCAGCTATTGCTCCTAGGTCATGGCCATTCACATACTTACATATGCAGATGCCTCACATTTGTCTGTGTGGTATGAGCTACAATGAGGGGGGAGTACAAAACATTAACCCTGTTTTACTGTAGCTGCCACTGGTGTGATATGCACATGTCACTCATACACCTTTTGTAGTGTTGCTTCTGTCAACAGGCCACTGGTAGAACACTCCTATAACATACGAAGGTACATCTATTACACTGAGTAAAAAGTGGAACACAGTATGGGTGATGATGTCCTATGACCTGTCACAGGTATGCTATGCAGTGTGAATTCATCCGTACTGTCATCTACATCTGTACTGCTAACAACATCTTCATTGATTAAGGTTCATGGACTTTCAGACCATACTCAGCAGGGTAATAGTACAGCGCCTCCCATTATGAGTGGCATCTCCACTTTGTGGGTGTTGATAACTGTTGGTGTGCTCCATTCATTGTTTTCACAGACTGACATGAACCTATGTTTTATATGGAAATGTATGTGTAGAGCAAACTGTTTTGCCATATGTGTATTATACGACCAGTGATGTGGACAGGTCACATGCAGCCTGAGTGCACCTTGTACCATCATAGTTATGGTTACAGGGACTCTGTAGTGTTCATGGATATGTGATTGTGTACCTGTTGGGGGGACAGAGAGATTATGTTATCCAACACCCTATCTGTATTGCTTATTCATGCTCAGCACTGGTTCAGAACATGTAAGCACTTCATGAGCTACTACTTACTATAGCACTCAATCCTACTCATTTCCTACAGGTAAACACTGTTTGTCCTTACATTTCCAGCTTGCTTACAGTACAACAGCTGTTGTACACACTTACCTCACATATCTTGTGAGAAATGGTTGAATATACAGGCATGTCCAAGTGTCAATTACCAGTGTTATTGCCTGTCTATATGATGAATATGGGCAATATGAGTCAATATAGCAATTGTCTTATGTACACAGTCAATGCTAACCTCCTAACATACGACACTACAGCCTGTGGGAGATGCACATATGTAGCCATGCTGGAGGTAATGCTCTCTCCAACCCAGACTGAACCTGACAATCATGTGGTGATGTTAAACGTTTGCACCACACCCCACTCATCACATAGTCTCACTAGGTCTCCACCACCACAGGCCACACATAGTAAGACTACAACATTTGTGGAGCCTCTCCATACTACTCTGTGTAGGCAACAGAGGCAGCCCCCATCACCAAACACAACACCAATTACTTGTAGCCCACAGACTCATGTGTGCCCATCAACTACAGCTAATAGGGTGTTATAACATACCCAACACACTAGTCATAGGTGACTCTGTAGGCGGTCACACTGATGTCCCACTCAGTAGGCTACACAAGGCGATAGTCACTTTCATCTAGCTATCAGTTAACACGATCCGCATCATAACCTATGCACTCAAGTCACTCCTCAACAGGTACAATATGACTGTCATTCTCCATAGTGTGAATGCCCTGAGATGTAACTTCGTGTACTACATGTACAGGGACATGCAATAGCTCTCCAATCTTGTAGCCTAGGCAGGTATCGCCCAAGTCCTGAGAAGCATTCTGCATTTGTCCAGACTGATATCACAGTACGACTGAATTATTCTCTTCAACAGTTGCCTATGCTTCTGGTGTAATTCCAAGGGTATCCAGTATCTGTCTGCTTTGAATGACATGGTCGACAGAACACGATGCTTTGGCACAGATGACCTGCACCTGTCAGCCCTGGGATGACGGATAACATCTAAGGCTCTTGCTGCTCCTATAGTGCCTGTTTAAGACACATTTCAAATAACATATTCACCACCAGAACAGGAACAGGCAAGCAAAACCTGAGGGTAATGTTACTCAGTGCTTGACATCTTCATCTCAAACGCACTCAACCAAGGCACTCCTTATAATGGACCACTTTGCTATCCCTGCAGTGACTGAGACCTGCTTCTAGGCTCCAGAGAGCACTCCTGCACTGATGGGCTATTACGCAGACCACACCTTTCAGTCATGTAACCAGGACTGGAACACCCACGGCGGAGGTGTGTCCATATTTCACAAGGATGTACACACCTCCAGGCTGGTTGCTTAGCACAATGCATCAGAAGTAATCCAAGTGCAAGTAACTGTGGCCAGAACAGCTGTACAAATTGTAGCTTGTTACAGATTTCACACCATACCCCATGGTTAACGGCCCTCATTTCTTGGTGTACTGGAAAGTAGGGTTCAAACAGGAACTACTGATGTGAGACTGACACTACTCCACACTTAACTGGGATACCTACTCATGTACTGACACATTAGGCCAACACTTTCTGGGATTCATAACCTCCAGTTGGCTGGATCAACCTATACACACCACCACCAAAGCCAACAGTATCCTACACCTGGACATTACCAACATGTGTGACTGGTGTTCCACACCTGGGATTATCCCCTCGTTGGTCAGTTCCGAACGTATGCTAATCACCCTTGTTATCCACATCCCTGTACCACACCCTTCACGGAAAATACAGTACAATATTTCTACAAAGCCATCTTCAGGCTTCTTATGACAGCAGCATTAAACGTCATGACACCCGTGCAGATGGACAATATAGTTACAAGCGCTGAAACATACACAACTACTCTTCATTAGCACTTACACGACTGCATGGATCATGCCATCCCAAACAGAGCCATGACGGTACCCACCAGATAATGGACGCCACTCTGTGGGTCCACTGCCATGGACATACTATACAAAAGAAGGAGGAGACTGTTGCAAGTACAATCCCATGGGTGGGGTAGCTCCCTGGTCAGCCTCAGTAGGAATCTGAGATCCCTTATCACATCCTCCAAAGCTAGCTACGTACACATTACTGTGACACATTCCAAGGACTACCACAAAGCGTTATGGAGGTATGTCACTACTCTCAATGGCAATACCCACATCTGCTCTGACATACAACGGTTAGGCAGGAACATTATGGAACCAACTGATATTGGCAACATCCTGGCAGATAGGTTCAATGCTAACTTTACACCCTCTCACACCCTAAAGGGCCCAAATCTATACAGGAACAATGCAGAGTCCCTGCGGTCACAACTATGCAGTTCAAACCTGCACTCTCTAAAGCCTGGTACACAGACTCCATGTGACCATCCAACATCCCATGCTGCAATCTACACAAAACTCAGAACGATGTGGCTCCCCACTTGGGCAACAAATTCACTAATAGTCTTGTATCAGGTATTGTGGCCCCTGAATGGCGCACAGCAACAGTTATCACACTCCACAAAGGTGGCGCCACAATGGACCAGAGGAACTATTGCCCTATACACGTGACTAGACTGTTCTGCAAGGCTATGGAGCACATCATCATGGAAGTCATTCACAGAGACATTGGTGGCCTCCAAACCTTTGATACCACCCAGGTTGGATTTGTTAGGGCCAGACCATGGCTCCTACACCTGGTGGAGTCCTTTGAGACAGTTACCAAGGTAGTAGATGATGGTAAGGAGGTCCACACAGCCTACCTTGTCCTCTCATTGGCTTTCAACACCGTTCCCCATTCTGGTATTGTCAATATACACATCCACCTGTACATCGACCCCTACGTCTCGAGATGTTATGCAAAGTGGCTCACGGACAGGACACACACAGTGAGGGTAGCATACCGTAGTTCCTACTGTACATCAGTTACAATTGACGTAGCCTAGTCCTCGGTCTTAGGGCCCCTCATGTTCGGTATATGCTTCCCTGAGGTACAGGCTACCACAGAAGGACTTTCCCTGAATAGGTTTCCAGACAACTGCAAACTAGGAGCCATGATTGATTCTCCAGCTGATACAGACACCCTCCATAAGGGTGTCACTGTGACGGATACCTGGTGTCAATAACATGGCCTCAAACTGTGCCACAAGGTGCATAGACATCCCCTTTGGATTACACCAATTACCCACTGACTATCACATAGGTGGTAGTCCCCTACATACATAAGACATTATAAGGGATCTTAGTACACACGTAGATAGCACCCACTCCTTTGATAACCATATTGCCAAGGTGGCGTGGATATGCTTCTACATGGCCACCCTAATCTGTAATGGGTTTGTAGCTGGAACAGAGGCAGCCATTGTACCTCTATACTCCTGACTTATGAAACATGTTCAAGGGTACAACACCCCATTTGGGGTGTACCTTACAGAACAGCAACGGCTTTAGATACCACAACATTAACACACCAAGAGGATTACTGACCTCCGAAGGATGACGTATGCAACACAACTACAGAAACCTCAACTGTACTCATTTGACCTCTGCTGAACATACAAGGCCCATGTCCACAACAATATTGATGGATATGGTCCACATAAGCAACATAAGCAAAAGCCACTAGGAGCAACATGCTCTGGGATATGTACCCAAATGCAACAATGAGTAGGACGTGCTGGAGGGATACATTCCTGAACCGGATACTCACCATGCTTTCAAACATGATTCCTATGTACATCAGGCAGGGGCCCTCACTAGCACTCTTCATGAGATACCTCGATGGGTGGATGGGAGACAGACATGTACGCCAGGGATCACTGCAGTGACTGTACTGTACACAGGTGCAGGAAACAAATGGCTCTGCTGTTCACAGGCACAGGACACTAACCTAGGGAGCTGCTGCCAGTGAAAACACTGTAGTTGGGCTTACAAATGGACTTGGCCAGACAGCATAGTACCTAACTATGAACCTATGAAGCTATTACATGAGCTTTGTGCATGGATAATTGAGTAGCTCTTCCATTTCGATTAGCTGTCATGCTGTTACACTGTTTGGTGACTACAAGCCATATGTATCCTGTTATTGTGAATTGTACATGCCAATAGACATACCTTATATTTGCCTAATATAACAGTAATGCTATGTAAAATATTTGACATGTCTACCTACAGTACTGTACATTTCACATTTTTTTCACATTTTTGAAACAATATCCCATACTGCAAAGCATAATTGCACAGCAGGACCACCTTAGGCGTGCTATTCTCGTTATACGCCCATACATATGCCTATTGTTACAGTATATCAACATATGCTATCCCCTGTTATGGCACGTACTTGTTGGACAAACCCTACCACTGACAGTGGCTGGAATGGAATTGTTATGTTTAAAGCCCTTATGTAGCATCCCTTGTGGTGTATGAGGTGTTTACCTTGTGGCCTACAGCAGTACACACAATTTCTACAAGCGTTACTATGCTCAACAAGACATCACTACATAATACCTTTTCCCACTGTATGCATTGCATACACTTTCATTAATACAGAACAGGCACTACATACACTAACATACTGAGTGTTCTACATACCTTCTTAGTGGTCCGAGTTTACGAAAATATCGGTGTTACTCCTTTCCTGTTTAAACGATTCTATGGTATGAGCATACGGTTTGAATGTATGGCAAGCCATCATTTTATACATAGATACCTGCAACATGTGGTGTCCTGCCACCAATTGGTGTTCCGGAGTAAATTATTACATGCACATCAGCTGTGCAGTTACTCCATTAGCCAATTACACGGCAACAGTGGGGTATAATTGAATACTCCACTTGGGTGTTGTCCTTTTGCCCTACCTTCGAGGAAGATGGCCTGGATGTGTTTTATTGTGATGAATTTCAACTGCTATATGGAGAGACACAGATATTTTGAATTTATGTTCCCCGTGGGTTGTGTGTGTCGGCTAAAGTATGTCGTTCTACATGTGAATGTAGCTGTTATCTCAACCGTCTGATACGAGACTATTGCAAACAAAACTTGTTACATCGGTGTCTGTTCCATTGTAGAACAGCAACGATTTCACATGGCGCCATTACAAGTGTGTCTCTCACAAGGTATGTTAACACTTCTGCAGATGTCATTGAGTGAGTGGATGTTTGTGATGTTATTACAGTCTGTATTGCAATTGTTTCGGGTGTGGGGGTGATGGGTGTACATAGCAGATAAAGGTTTGTGGGGACTGCATTTATACATATTCCATATGTGTGTGGGGGCTTCTTCCCTAATTGAAGACCTATCATTTAGTAGACTTGATACTATGGTTATTGCAGGCTTGTTCATTAAGCCATTGTTAATTGGTTCCTATATAGCATGCAGGTGATGTTGATCCTTCAATCCCTCCGGAAATACATCGATATGTAATGAAATGTTGCTACATGAAAGCTGTCTCGTGTATTTCTGTCACAGATATTTGCACTCATTGCACTTGTGTTGGTGACTGAACCTCTTTGGCTTGGTTTGCCACCTTTTCAAATAGCCATAGTGGGACATTTGCAGGGCACACATCAGGGTTTAGAGGCCGACACATACCCACGGTCAGTACAAAGGATAGAACTTACTTTTGTCCTAAATAAAACCTTATTCTTGTAGCACTTTTGTTGCTTATTATGCTTCTTGTAACATTTACGTATTTTAGATACAGGAATAACTATTTAATGCAACTGTTATATAATATATAAGACATAATTATGTCCTATAATCTCAGGACATTTGCCCTTTTTAATATTTTTTGTCAGGACACAACTGCCCAAAGAGGGACTGTCCCTCTCAAAGTGGGACAGGTGGTAACCATATACCTAAGGCTGGCTATGACCACACCTACTGTAATAATCTACCTCCGAGTTAGCCCGAACAGGCACATGATCAAAACACACACACACACACATTACAGTCCCACGGAAACACACACCGCACTCTCAACAAACACTTACACACACTACAGCAATCAGAAACACACTTAAACAGAGTACATACCTGGACCGCAGCACCAGCAGCAATAACTAAATGTCCCTTAACATCGTGATAATATTGATAAAACAAACACCAACAGGGTAAGGTGCCACCTCAAACAAAGTAGCATCAAAGTCCAAAAAATAGAGGCAGACACTCCAGGACAATCGAAGCCAACCAGGAACTCAATGCAAGAAGTGAAGCAAAATTTCCTTTATTACTAGTAGACAGTAAGCGCGTTGCTCAGAACGCTTCTTCAGACTTCAATAAAAACCATACTAACATTGATTCTATATATATACAAAAATAACCAATCATGTTCATGTAATTCAAAACGTCCAATAGGACTTATAGAAATAGTCACATGAAAAACACTCCTCAGTAAGTTCTTGTATCTCATAGCATAAAAAAGATGAAAAATATATATAAACATAAACTCCTTAAAAAACCAAGTAAAAAACACTTAGTATTTAAATAATAATGATATATATACATTCTAAAAATTCTTATATAAAAAAGATACAACAATTTATTGTCTATCTATATATGAAAAGTGTAATTCATAAAAATATGTAGTTAAAAAACATGTCAAGTAAAAAGGTAGGAAAATACATGTATGTGTGTGTGTGAAAAAAAGGGAGGGGGGGGAGGAAGGAAAAGAAAAAAAGGGGGAAGAGGGATAATGGCAAAGTAAAAATTAAAAGAAGGAAGAAAATGTGAAGAAAGAAGTATCTATTGGTACTAACGTCTATAAGGTCTCTCTGCTAAAAATGGTTTCAATGACAATTTGTCATTGAGGCCATGCCCTTTGTCCGCTCTAAGCTTAATGATCCATTTAATCTCTTCTTGCTCTGTTCTATTACTAATATTGCCTAGTCTATTCGTTGTCTCCTGACGTCCTATAACCATAAAGCTGAAAGTGTGTGTGGATCCATTCTACAGCACATGTCTTGCCAAAGCATTGGCCTCATTCTCTCTATTTATCGCATAAATGTGTTCCCTGATTCTCTCCCTCAGAGTTCTATTGGTCTTACCAACATAGAAACTCTGGCATTTCTTACACACTGCTAAATATATAACATTTCTAGATTTGCAGTCCGCATAATCATTAAATTCATATCTAATGTCATTATCAGGGTGTATAAATATGTTAGAGTTCATAATAAAGTTGCACTGATTGCAACTCCTACAGGCATAAGTGCCTTTTCTTTGCGAACTGATCTTATTGCTCCTATTTTTCTCATAGCACAAATGACGTTTGAGAGATTTGGTATTCTTATAACTAATAGCAGGTCTATCACCCACCAATCCCTTAATGTTATCATCTAATAGCAAAATGTTCCAGTTTTTGTTTATTATATCAACAACGGAGCTATTGGTATTTGTATATGGAATCAATAACCTCTTCCTCTTATCACTGAATCTTGATGTATGCCTATATACTTTGCTACTATCCTTAATAATAGATGGTACCGTGCGCTCATTTTTCATGTGTTCTATAGGTAGTAGATCCTTATCTAGATATCCTCTTTCTATAAATTCATGATGCATAGTATTAACTGCTTGTAACAGAGCATCATCCTCACTAATGATACTGAGAAGCGTGTCAGCTGATTCTTCACTATATTCTTATGAATATGTTGTGGATGCATGCTAGTCCTATGCAAAATGGCATTGCGTCTACAGGGTTTCCTATAAACATCTGATGTTAAATAACCTCCATCTAACTTTAAAGTAACATCCAAAAAGTCTATTCGAGTGGGTGAAGTGCTACCACTGAAACTCAAAAAAGTAGTAGTGCCATTAATATATGTCATGAAATCATTGAAAGTGTCTACATCACCTTCCCAAATAAAAAGGATATCATCCACAAAACGTCTATAGTATGTTATACACTTCGAAAAAAACATATGTTCCAATACATAGGTGGCTTCCCAATATGCCATCACAAGGTTGGCATATGAGTTGGCGCAAGATGTTCCCATCGCCACACCTTGAGTTTGTAGAAAATAAACATCTTTAAAAAGAAAGACATTATTATTCAGAACAATGTCCAATAGCATAGTAACTCTTATAATTTCAGAATTACTCATTCCCTTTCTCATCAAAAACAATCTCAAATAGTCTAACCCTATATCATTGGGTATACAAGTGAAAAGGGAGGCCACATCTAAAGTTACTAGTATGGCAGGTTGTGTAATACCTTAACAATGAGACACATCATCCCTCAGAGACACCTGTACCTGTGAGTGCTGATTCAGGAGCTCCCCTTACTTCCTGTACAGCGCCAGTCCTTCCTGCTAGTGCCGATAAGTCGGCTACCAACATTTTTAGAGCTGCTGCACCCAATGAAGAACTTTTGGCTCACCCAGGAGCAGAGTTAACTGTTTCAACTTCAACTGAGCATTTGGACAATGCTCTAGGTACGTGTACAGCTCCTCTAACCAACTAACCGGTGGTACGGAGAAAAACCAATATAATTGCAGGGACAGACGCGGATGCACGCTCTAACGATGAATCCCATCTCGTTTTTCCGCTCCCTTTTCATTTGGAGCAGAGACAGTCATGGAGTCCACACCAATCGACGAGGAAGAGGAAGAACTCAGGAGGACCTCTCGAGTTTCAGAGAAAGACCCTGAGACCAATAACACGGACTTAGTGGTAAATCTTTCTAAATATGTATTGACTGATTGTGAAAGTAAGCTATTGAATAAAGGTTTATCCTTTATTCCTTCGCAGGATGTGGATGTTAGTGAATATATATTGGACATTAAATACTTTACTAGGAATGTGGCACTAGGAATGTTGTATAATAATGAAACTATTGAGAATGTTGCACCTAATGTGTTTAAGAAACCTTCTGTTTTTGTTCCTAATATGCATCCTCTGTTAGAAACCTTTGAGAAAGCTTGTGCTAATGATTTGCTAACATATTTTGAAAGTAAGGATAAGAAACCTGATTTTTATAATTTATCTAAAGGAGAGAGGGAAGCTTTGTATGATTTACAGCACAATGATAGTATCATAATAAGACCAGCAGATAAAGGAGGGGCCATAGTGCTATTAGATAGTGTTTTCTATAATGATACTATGAATGCAATGTTATCTGATGTATCTATATACAAAAAGTTGGATAGGGCTGATTTGAATAAGTTAATCAGTTCAGTGCATGCTGATTTATATGATATGCTTATTTGTGGAATAATAGATGAGAGTTTATACAGATATTTTTTAATTGAAGATCCTGTCATACCTGTTATTAGAGGTCTGCCAAAGATACATAAGACCATGATTAACCCCCCGCTTAGACCTATAGTGTCAGGACGTGGGTGGATAACTGAAACTATCTCTATATTTTTTTGGAGAAAACACTTAGACCCAAGGTAGATTCAACTAGCTCAGTTTTGAGAGATACTCAACAACTTTTAGAGACTTTTTCAATCCAGAATGGCAATATTGGTATTACACAACCTGCCATACTAGCAACTTTAGATGTGGCCTCCCTTTTCACTTGTATACCCAATGATATAGGGTTAGACTATTTGAGATTGTTTTTGATGAGAAAGGGAATGAGTAATTCTGAAATTATAAGAGTTACTATGCTATTGGACATTGTTCTGAATAATAATGTCTTTCTTTTTAAAGATGTTTATTTTCTACAAACTCAAGGTGTGGCGATGGGAACATCTTGCGCCAACTCATATGCCAACCTTGTGATGGCATATTGGGAAGCCACCTATGTATTGCAACATATGTTTTTTTCGAAGTGTATAACATACTATAGACGTTTTGTGGATGATATCCTTTTTATTTGGGAAGGTGATGTAGACACTTTCAATGATTTCATGACATATATTAATGGCACTACTACTTTTTTGAGTTTCAGTGGTAGCACTTCACCCACTCGAATAGACTTTTTGGATGTTACTTTAAAGTTAGATGGAGGTTATTTAACATCAGATGTTTATAGGAAACCCTGTAGACGCAATGCCATTTTGCATAGGACTAGCATGCATCCACAACATATTCATAAGAATATAGTGAAGAATCAGCTGACACGCTTCTCACGTATCATTAGTGAGGATGATGCTCTGTTACAAGCAGTTAATACTATGCATCATGAATTTATAGAAAGAGGATATCTAGATAAGGATCTACTACCTATAGAACACATGAAAAATGAGCGCACGGTACCATCTATTATTAAGGATAGTAACAAAGTATATAGGCATACATCAAGATTCAGTGATAAGAGGAAGAGGTTATTGATTCCATATACAAATACCAATAGCTCCGTTGTTGATATAATAAACAAAAACTGGAACATTTTGCTGTTAGATGATAACATTAAGGGATTGGTGGGTGATAGACCTGCTATTAGTTATAAGAATACCAAATCTCTCAAACGTCATTTGTGCTATGAGAAAAATAGCAATAAGATCAGTTCGCAAAGAAAAGGCACTTATGCCTGTAGGAGTTGCAATCAGTGCAACTTTATTATGAACTCTAACATATTTATACACCCTGATAATGACATTAGATATGAATTTAATGATTATGCGGACTGCAAATCTAGAAATGTTATATATTTAGCAGTGTGTAAGAAATGCCAGAGTTTCTATGTTGGTAAGACCAATAGAACTCTGAGGGAGAGAATCAGGGAACACATTTATGCGATAAATAGAGAGAATGAGGCCAATGCTTTGGCAAGACATGTGCTGCAGAATGGATCCACACACACTTTCAGCTTTATGGTTATAGGACGTCAGGAGACAACGAATAGACTAGGCAATATTAGTAATAGAACAGAGCAAGAAGAGATTAAATGGATCATTAAGCTTAGAGCGGACAAAGGGCATGGCCTCAATGACAAATTGTCATTGAAACCATTTTTAGCAGAGAGACCTTATAGACGTTAGTACCAATAGATACTTCTTTCTTCACATTTTCTTCCTTCTTTTAATTTTTACTTTGCCATTATCCCTCTTCCCCCTTTTTTTCTTTTCCTTCCTTCCCCCCCCCTCCCTTTTTTTCACACACACACATACATGTATTTTCCTACCTTTTTACTTGACATGTTTTTTAACTACATATTTTTATGAATTACACTTTTCATATATAGATAGACAATAAATTGTTGTATCTTTTTTATATAAGAATTTTTAGAATGTATATATATCATTATTATTTAAATACTAAGTGTTTTTTACTTGGTTTTTTAAGGAGTTTATGTTTATATATATTTTTCATCTTTTTTATGCTATGAGATACAAGAACTTACTGAGGAGTGTTTTTCATGTGACTATTTCTATAAGTCCTATTGGATGTTTTGAATTACATGAACATGATTGGTTATTTTTGTATATATATAGAATCAATGTTAGTATGGTTTTTATTGAAGTCTGAAGAAGCGTTCTGAGCAACGCGAAAGCGCTTACTGTCTACTAGTAATAAAGGAAATTTTGCTTCACTTCTTGCATTGAGTTCCTGGTTGGCTTCGATTGTCCTGGAGTGTCTGCCTCTATTTTTTGGATCATGATAATATTACTCACGGTTCTAGTGTTCTGGTACTATGGTCTTTCGGTCTTTAAGCCTCGTGATTATGCATGTCGGTATGTAAAACATTCGGTAGTTGGCAGTATCCTATTTATTTGTACCTCCATGGTTTTGTACATGTCGTTAACCTATCTATATATTTGCAGATATATGTATATCCGTATATATCAACATACATCTCTCTATCACCCTTTCTATCCCTATTTTATATATATATATACATATATATGTATATATATATATATATATATATATATATATATATATATATATATAGAGAGAGAGAGAGAGGAACACACCTCTCGTTGGGTACATGGAGGTGTATACTGTTTCCTGAACTCCGCCCTTTTGTGTTTTAACCTGTACACACCTGCCGTTGGTACATCTCGGGTAGATTAGTGGTAGGTGATTGTGTATATGATTTCATGTTCTACTCCTGGCAGTGGTCGTTTTACCTCTCAGAGCAGGCACTATTAGTACAAGGGTGAATAATGCTGGTTTCACCTGTTCTGGACATCTTTGACCATGATCTGCGCGAAATTCAGCAAAGCTTAGACCTGTTTTGCGCATATCCATGTAGTCATGTTTAAACGATGCTTACCATCACTTGCTGCCGCATAAACCCGCTGACATTTGCTTAAACGTGCTCTAATGACCTGCATCTAACATCCATTATTCGTGCCATCGGGATTACGTAACGGACCTTGCAGGACGTGGAACTGGGAACATGCACAATACAGTCAGTGGCTTTACCACTTGGTTATCTGGGATTTGTACAAGTGTTATGGTGTTTTGTATGTGGACTGTACTACTGCTGTTCCTCCATACTGCAGTCAGATGTGTAACTCAGTTAGTTTACATATGGATGATACCTATTAATGGCATGTCCAAGTGATGTTTAATGGATGTGCTCCAGCATTGGGAATCTATGTCACAGTGAGCCACACTCTGTAGTGTGCTACACCTTGACACAACCATAACTGGAGAATGCTGGGGTGACAGATACCTGTCATGGGTACTCCCCATGCTTTGGCACTACATCCCTGATTACATTATATGGAGCCCCTCATTGACACACCAGGGAATCCATGCAGAGTAGGTGGGGAACAGTAGTTACACATATGGATCCCGCAATTGGCTCTGCGCCACAGAGGGACAGTTAGTTAATCGATGGGGTGGCGACAGCAGACACATTTTTTCTAGGCTGATGAATGGCCTCTGACAATCGGGCATGTACCTACCGATGTACCTAGGAACCTATACATACAGTATCAACATATGCTGTTAGCTTAGTTTACTGTTCAGGTATTGACTTTCCTTGTTCCAATAGCTGTTGTGTGTGCAATAGTTGAGGGCTGCCTATGTAGGATTCACACAGTAGGCCACCTATACATTACAATTTACAGGTGGTCGTTTGTGTGTGCCATCCATTTTACTGTGTGTGCAGGTGGAGAAGTGTGTCAGTCCGTAGGGGCATACACTGTCAGTGTATGTGCTATACGTTCCCTCTTTGCCAAGGTGTGAGCATATTGGGCATGCCTCCGTCTGCCTACTGTGGCTGGCATGGGGTGTTCGTGGTCTGAATCCCTCTGTGCCTGTGATGGCCTTGGCAATTGCAGTGGGCTGTGAGGGCCTTCACCATTATGTCCCTGCTGCAGCTGTTTCTGCAGGATCATATTATGTAGCATGGCACATACTATAAAGATGTGGGCACACTTGCCTGGAGAGTACTGCAAGGCTCCACCAGATATGTCCAAGCAACGGAACCGTGATTTCAGCATCCCAAACACATGCTCTATGATGATTCTGGTTTGTGCATGTGCCTCATTACGGGGTTCTTGCATGGGTGTGTGTGCATTTCTGATGAGAGTCATCATCCACAGCTCCAGTGCATAGCCAGCATCCCCCACAAGGTAGCCATATGGGATGTCCCCCCTGACAAATACCTGATACAGCTGTGAGGCATGCCAGATGTGGGAGTCATGGCAGCTTCCAGGGCTGCCAGCACACACACATCCGTGATAATGCCGTGGGCATTGCACACGACTTGGCAGTTGATGGAGTGGTATCCCTTGCAGTTTATGCAGCGCCTACCATGCTCATCGGGTGGTGACTTGATATGTATGTGCGCGCAGTCTATTGCACCCAGTACCTCCGGGTAGTGTGCCACATGGTGGAAGAGACGCATATTGCTGGCCAACTCCTCCTGAGTTTGGGGGAAGTATATATGCTCATTGGCATGTGGTAATATGGCATCCAGGAACTGGTGGAGTACCCTGGATGCTGATGCCTGTGAGATCCCCATGATATCTCCAGTTGGCCTTTGAAAGGTACTTGTGGCTAGTATTCTCAAGCTTACACATACCTTTGTGTCCACTGGAATGGGTTCCCCTCTGTTGTTTCTGGATCTCAGGCGTGGCCGGCACAGCTCAACTATTTGCTGTATGATGTCCGTGTCCACCCTGTAACTCTCTACTATCTCCAGATCATGTAGCCCCTGGTAGGTTACCCTTGGTCTGAACACTCTTCTCCTCCTCCGTGGCCTGAGGTGGTTGCCAGCATCATCCTCCACAACACCTTCAGTCTCCAATGCATGGTGATGAATCACAGCTATGGCAGCTCCCAACAAGTACATTGTTAAAGTTCCCCGTCTGTTTACACCGATGGTGCAGTGTTTGGGAATACACAAGTGTGTGTGAGGTGCCTTCACACTTTATACTATTGTGCTTTGAACACTGATGATGTCATAGGGTGTGTATGTACAATCGAAGCTGCAGGGTATCTTATGTGTTTTACCACAGGTACTGCTATTGTGGTGCCTTTGGTGTTGAATTACATTTAGCTGCCATGGATTACCTCTTGCCCTTGCCTTAACTTTTCTTAACGATTCCCCTCCCATTGTCTGACATGCATCCAGCAGCCTGATTTCTTGATTTGTACTTTCCCAAACCAGGATTGTCTTGCAAAATGTGTTCTGAGACGATCTACTGCAGGTTTGCTTTGCTCTGCGGTTACATTTCTCTTTTCTTTGCAATCCGACACCTCCCCTATCCTGTTCTGCAGGTTGCTGCTAGCAGCCTTGTTAGCTGCCGTCAATGGCCCACTGTGAGTTAATAGGTGTTAATTTCTCACTTGTACTCCAATTACCCTACTGTGGCATTTCCTTATTGTCTTCCCCTAAACTTCCTTTTTGAGCTGTTGTGTGTGGCGCATGCATCCGCTTACCGGGTTTCGGGCACGTTATCATCCACGTACACATGTGCTTTTGGGCACCATGTGTGCTCTCAGCTAAGCAAAGCTATACCTACATCCACACCCCTATCCTACGGCTTTGCTTAGCAACGGGCAGCCTGGATTTGCATTGCTCCAATGTGCTTACAGCTACGGTGGCACACCCCACTGCTGATGTCATGTATTCCTCCAGACCAGTCCACGGTGTTGAAGCGCTGCGCCATATGGTACATCCTTAGGCCGGCGGGATGTTTGCGATTCACTATTACTTGCCTCATTTGCATGGCATTGACTACTAATTCATAGTTACCACGCCGAACACTGTCACAGACCCTTAGCAACCCTTGCAGCTTGGTTGTGGTGTAGCATGCATACTATTGATTATTATGGTGAAATCATGATTTGTGTTGCATTGCAATTTTATGACATTTGTATATATTTTCCTTGTGTTCCCGTTTGTGCACACATGCCCTGCGGTTGTACTTTGTGTTACTGTGGCCATGACATTAAATGTTATTTTTTATGTGTTGTGCATCTTTTCATATGCCATTGGCTGTATATTTAGTCGTTGGCATATGTTAACTTTGTAATACATGAGTCTGGTCCGCTTTCATGGCTCCGATGTTCTGTTTGGCAAAATCTAAACCGTTTTTTTTTTTTTTGCTTATTTCTGTAGGCTTACGCTACGCCTACACCACTTCATGAATCACTATGTACGTTCATTTGCATGCTGCAGTACTGCGCATGGGGTGATTAGCATACCTGAACCAAGTGCTGCACAGATCTGGCGTACGCTGGTAGTGCACGTGGAATTGGATCGTACCTGAATTGCTCGGTGGCCATATTTGGCATTATACTGCCTACGCTACGCCTGCTCCTGGCGCAAGCTTCATGAATCCCGGGGTTTTTCTATTTTTAAATGTTTAAGCACCCCGCACTCCCTCCTGCTTAAGTTCCTTTATATCACATTCATAGCCCAGGTTGATACTTTTTGATGGTGTAGCTTTCCTTTTATAAATGTTGCTTTTGCACATTTATCAATATGTCATTCTGATACCATCTGAGAAAGTTTTAACCATTTGTAGTTGCACTTTCAAATCCTCATCTGTTGAACTACACACGTTTTAAGTAATCTACAAAAAGTAGATGACATGTCCTTGAACAAGGTTGATTTCTGGGAGTTGAGCTATAACCATAGCCTAACCTGTTAAATAAACAGCTTAATGGATAACGGGCTAGGCAGAATAGCATTGGTGACAGGGAATCACCCTGGAATGATCCCCTTTGAATTTTTGTCCTTTGTCACAGCTTAGCTGCTAAGTGGTTTGCCACTGTTTCGGTCACTGAAATGTAATTGATTAAAGTAGGATGCATCCTGTACATCTGTAAGTATTCCATTATCCTTTAATGTGGGAGCTGTCAAGTGTTTTTTTTTGTAAACTGTCTATGCCATACTTGTTTTCTTCCCCAATTTTAACAATGAATGGTCCTTTGTGCCGTATGACTTTCTTTTATTGCTTTTTTGTGCTTTTGCCATGATTGACTTTTTCTAGATGGCTATAAACTCTGTATGTATCAGTTCCAGTATGTAATTTATGTATTGTTGGAAGGCAAGTTATTGGTCTACAGTTCTTAGGATGGATTGCAGGTTCACTCTTAAGGAGGAGTGTCACTCTCCTACTTTGGACACAATAGAAGAGTCTTTGTGGGTTCTGTTTAAGCAGCTTTATTTTATACAAACACATCATGATAGAAGTTTACGGACTTTAACTTAAGTAACTTATATACAGACTAACTGCTGTAATCATACATGCTTACTCCCTGACTACACACTTAAAATGGCATGTGTCTGGAATTTATACATCCGCTCAGTCTTTGACGTGCTTCTTAAAGATACAGCAAATAACACATGCTCTCTGATCTGCATCCTCCCTCTTGAAAAAACAAAACATGCAATGTTATTAATCTTTTTGGCATGCAGATATCACAATTATCAGTCATGCATTTATACAAGATATGATACATATATACAGTGTTAAGTCCATGTTACTATATATTTCACACTGGGCTTAGATACTCATCCATAACGTGTGACATAAAATTTGGAGTTGGGCTTAACTATTGGAGCTGTCTCTAAAAAATATTTGATCTTTGATTTACTTGGAACATCTTCAGGAATGGAATCAGAGGTAGGAACACCCTCTAGGATGGAAACAACATTTGGCTCACTCTGAGATTTAGAGTCTTAAGTCGCTATAACAACATTGTGATGATGATTCTGGTACAGGTAACAGATGTTTACAGTTTCACCTGTACTGGGTACCTTACAGGTCTATAAGGTAGGATCTCTGTTCAGGACATTTTCCAATAACATGCCCTATGTGGTCAAAACCTTTTTCTGTTTAAAGTCTGACTTGTTTCTCCTTCCCTTAATGGAGAAAGAATTTTGCTCGACTTGTCGTACGATAATTTCTGGATTGAACGTTTCTTAAATAATTGAGCCTTGATGGTCTTATTATTCTTGGCTTTAGGCTTTAATAGATTGGTAGTAATGGAGAGCATAGTTCTTGTTTGCCTGGAAATAAGTCATTGATCTGGAGATCTGAGAACATCACAAGGTATGTTCCTAAGATTAAGCAGATTTAAGAAAACATCTGAATTGTCACATCTTGATCTTTCAAGTAGCTGGTTCGCACTATGCACAGCTCGCTCAGCTAGGCCATTTGACCGAGGATACTCAGGACTGCCAGTAATATGTAGAAAGTCCCATTATCTTGCAAATTTCTGAAACAACTGGCTAGTAAATGGAGTACCATTGTCAGAAATAACTTTGTGCTGACTACCATGGACTGAAAAATGACGTTTCAGCTTAGTAATAACAGTAATATATGTTGGATTAGGTAGTAGATCAATCTCGAACCAATTCGAATAAGAGTCTACCAATACCAAGTAGTGTTGATTTGTTCCACTCAAAGATATCAGTCGCCACTATTGACCAAGGTAGTTCAGGAACTGGATGTAGCTGAAGTGGTTGTCTTTACAAGTGTGTTCTGGTACTATTGCATACTGAACAAGAAGAAAGTACTTTATCAATGTCTTTCAGAAATGAAGGTCAAAATACTAATTCTGTCACTCACCTCTTGGTGGATGCGGAACCTGGGTGACCACGATGCAAAATCTGGATGTAGTCATGTTGTAAGGAAGCAGGAACAATAATTTTAGGACCTATAAAAATAATGCCATCTTCCATCAACATTTCATCTTTGTAGGGGAAAATTGGTTTGCACTTCAAGTGGTACACTTGATTGCTTTGACGGCCATCCAACATTAAGGTAGTGATTGAGCTTTTGTAAAATCACATCAGTTTTTGTGATCCTTCAAATCATCAAATCTAGTTGTAAAAAAATTACACACTACCATCACATCAAAGTCAAAATTCTCTGCGTCAAGCTGTTCTATTGTATTCCTGTGTGATCTGGATACAGAGTAGTTTGCCTTTCGTTAGACCATTTTGAAGTTGTATTTTTGCAATTTGAGCATCATTCTTTGTAATCATGTTGGAGCTGAATGCATAGACTTCTTTATAATAGTAACTAGAGGTTGGTGATCAGTTTCAGTCTGAATAG
Organism: Protopterus annectens; assembly: GCF_019279795.1. Lineage (NCBI taxonomy): Eukaryota > Metazoa > Chordata > Ceratodontiformes > Protopteridae > Protopterus > Protopterus annectens. The sequence continues at coordinate 94,711,353 of NC_056751.1, forward strand.
CTCGACCATAAATATAGTCATGAAACTTGGAACATGCAAGTACTGTTGCCAAAAGTTTTTTCTCAATTTCAGCATACTGCATCTCCGTTTGGGTAAGTGTTCTAGATGCAAAGGCTACTGGTCTGCTCTCTTGAAGTAAAACTGAGCCTAGACCAAATTTTGAAGTATCACAGAAAAGAGTAACTGGTTCACATCATAGTATCTTAATATAGGTGGGGTGGCAGTTTTCTGCTTGAGGTCATCAAACGCCTTCTCGTGCTGTTCTAACCATGACCATGCAACATTCTTGCGAGTTAGCTCTCTTAAAGTTGTCAACTCAGTGAAGTCTGGTATAAACTTCCCTAAATAGTTGACCATGCCTAAAAAATGCTGTAGAGCTTCAACATTGTCTGATGCTGACATCTCAAGAATTGCTGCTTGCTTGGTCGGGTCTGGTCTCAAGCCAGTACTGGTAAATAAATTACCTACATATGTAACTTCTGGGAGTCTGAATTTGCACTTCAGAAGATTGAGCTTCAGGTTTACTTCACATGCTCTGTCTAGAACTTTAGTTAGTTTTCTGTCATGCTGTGCTTCACCATTGTCTGCAACCAATAAATCATCTACTATTATGGCACAAGGATTACCCGAAAAAATTTGCTCCATTGCATGCTGAAAGACTTCACTTGCAGAATTTATTTCAGTTGTTACAAGTGCAAAATTATTGGGAGTTACCATAGATAACAGACTCTTGTATGACCAACACATTCTTAATCCCATTAAAAACTTACTTCAAACTAGGAACTCTCTACAGACATAAAAACTTTTTGGATCTAAATTCTAAGAAAACACTAGCAAATGCTTACCTTATCCCCTCTTCTCTACGGCACTGCTATATTCAGTAATTTGCATGCCTCCCTCAAAACCAAACTCCAGTCTTACTATAAAGTTGCAAAATTTGCCACTAATTCATCCTACTGCACCCATCACTGCAGTGCTCTCAGGAAACTTAATTGGCTAGAATTCCCCCACTGTCTCAACTACCTACAACTAACAAATGGCACAAAAACTACTATATAAACCTGATAGCTGTCCAGCCCTAAAAGGCTTCCTCCACACCCACTTTCCCCACTAGAAAACTCCGTTCAAATAATAGGCAACTTATAGACTCACACAAACCTAACAAAAGAGCAGGCAAGTGTCTCTATTCCTATGCCATAGCTAAACTTTGGAACAACCTACCAAATAACATTATCAGCATAGGATATCCCAAAAAGTTCAAGCTTACACTAAAGAACTATCTTTACAATTCCTAGACCTGTCTTTGCCAAACCTAACATCTTTCTCACCCTTTTTTACTTCTTCCCTCCCCTCACTTCCTTCTACTTACCCACCAGTATCCTACTAACTTTTCCTTGCTCCTACTCCTAAATGAACTACTCACTACCACCTATCTGCCCTTTCTCTTTTTACCTATAATCCACTTTCAGCTTACCCATCTCTTCTATTACTGCTTTATGCACCTAATTGTATTCCCTTCAAACCCATTTTAAACATTCTGTGTCTATTTCATTTGTTTATTATATACTGTGAAAGTTAAACACTGTGTAAGTGATGTATTGACAAATATGTATTTTCTATACTGTCTGATGCTGGTTTTAAAATGATGTTATGATCTATGTTATTTTGAGTTTTTCGATTTAGTGTCCTGTCTATAAATTACGGTTTCTGGAGCTTTTCCTCCCTGGGCCTCTGCTGAAAATGGGTCCCTGACCCAGTTGGATGTTCCTGGTCACCAAATATCAATAAATAAATGGCATCCTTAGAAATCTGTATTTGGCAAATGGAGTTCCAAAAATGGTTAGTAATGAGGATTTGCAATTAAGCATCACTTGCCAAAATGAACTCTCTGCATCCAAGACAGAAAAAACAGTGGCATTTGGTATTAGAGCTGCAACCTCTTCGACTGTGTGCATTGGATGACATGGTCTTTTCAATGCTTTGCTCAAATCTCTTGTGGGTCAGTGCATATTCTGATTTCATCTGAGCCTTTTTTGTGAGCTGCTACAGTAGGCAACACCCATTCAGTTGGTTCTGTAAATGGACAAATTACACCTTGCTGCACCATTTTATCCAACTGAGCCTTAACTTTATCTTGCATAGCTATCGGACCTTTTCTTGTTGGAGAAGAAACACTGGTATGCTCACCACAGCAAAAATTCCAAGCTGAAAGCTGGTATGAAATGCACAGTCCACCGCTTCAAAAGTTAAAATCTCTTTATTCAGAACACTGCAGACACAAAAGGATAAGCGCTTTCGCGTGCTGTAACACATGCTTCTTCAGATCTATTTAGTCAAAAAACAGGGAGTTTATATACACTAGATGGAGTTCAATCAAGCATTTGATGCACATCAATTAAACAATTAAAGAAGCATCCAGTTTTAAAGACACAAGTGCTTGTCCAACTGTCTATGGATTCATTACTATATAAAATTTAAAACACACTAAAAACTATTTAGCACATAAAAACTCACTACCACTGGGTTGAAACTAAAAAGAGAAACAATGCATACATATAACCTTCCAGATGTATGGAACAACAATAACTATACATAGACATCTAGAATATATTGCAAGCACATACAATGCAAGCCTAAACATTAAAACCAATAAATAAAACCACAAACCAGCATTAAAACATAGTTAATATGAAAAATGTAAAAACTATCTATTTTTCAGGACATGTTTAATAGAAACATAATTGTTAATGCCTGGGGGTAGGTGGGCCCTTAATCTAAAAATCCACTGCAGTTCAACATTCTCTAATAGGTTCATATGATCACCCCCTCTACTGCTACACTTAACTATTTGTAGGACTCTGAATTTGAAGGAATGATCAGGATAGGTTATAAGATGTCTTGCCAATGCATTCTGTTCCCTATGCTGTTTAATATCATAGAGATGGTTGTATATTCTTTGTTTCAACTTTCTCTTAGTGAGTTCTACATAGAATGCCTGACAAGTGTTACATGTTGCTAAGTATATAACGCTTTCCGTGTCACAGGAGGCATAAAATCTGGGCGTAAATGTATATTTAAACTGGGGATGCATAAACACCTGATCGTCAGTTATATATCTACACATATTACACTTCCTACATGGGTATGTGCCTAACTTACAGGCGATGTTCAATACAGGATCAATGTCTACCTTAGGGTTATGGCACAACAATCTTTTTAGGTTCTTATAATTTCTATAGGCAAATTTAGGTTTATCACCCACTAACTTCCTAGTCTGATCATCTACAGTCAATAACTTCCAGTTATTGCATATGATGTTTTTCAATGATTTATTATCATTAGTGTAAGTAATTGTGATCCTAACATCATCTCTAATGTCTTTGACCATTTTCTTCGAGTGACGACTATATGTGTTGCTGGGTACAATGGGTCTGTCCTCATTCAAAACTTCAGATCTAATCCTCGTCACCATATTGAAGTCATAGCCCCTTTGCAAGAATAGGTCTTCCATTCGATCTGCTTCCTTATGTCTATCTAGTTGATTCTTACATAACCTTGCTATCCTTGTAAACTGGCTTCTCACAATCCCAGGAAACGTATGCCTAGGGTGCATACTGTTGAATAATAAAAGTGTATTTTTCCAACATTCCTTCCTGCATAAAGTTGACATTAACCTGCCTCCTTGTATGGACAAAGTAATATCCAGAAAATTAATCTCTGTATGAGAAGTCTCTAGTGTAAATCTAAGAAAATCACTAGTACTCTCAAGATACATAAGGAACTCTATAAACTCACATTTGGACCCATCCCATACAATTAGTATGTCATCTACAAATCTCCTGTAGATGACTACTTTACGAAATGAATCATGGTTGAACATGTGTTGTGTCTCCCAGTGATGCACCACCAGATTGGCATAGGTGTTGGCACACGATGTGCCCATTGCCACTCCCCATTTCTGGTGGTAAATCAAACCTTTAAAAGAAAATACATTGTAAGACAACACTAGGTCCAAAAGTTGACAGATGAGGATCTGTTTATCATTACTGAATGTGGTATTTGTAAGCATAAGTTCCCTTATGGCTTGTATTCCTGCCTCATTAGGGATACAAGTAAAAGGTTTTCACATCGAGGGTAATTAATAAGTGCCTTCCTATCTCAAGAGCTATGTCAGAGTCTTCTAAAGCCTCTAACAGCTGGTAGGTGTCCTTCAAAATGGTAGATATGTTGACCACTATGGGTGAAGGGTCCTCCAAGAAGACAGAGATGTTGTCTGTAGCCCATCCATCCCCTGAAACAATCGGGCGCATGGGTGGAGGCTGGATGTTTTTGTGCATCTTGGGAAGGCCCTTAATCATAGGTACACACACATGTTCTTTATGAAAATAATCAAATAAATCCTTGCTAAATTGCTTACACATTAACATGTCAAACAAACAATCATCTATCACTTTATGGAACTCCTGTAGAACTTCCATAGATATTAGCACATAAGTTTTATCATCACTAAGCATTTCTAACATGAGAGAAACATAGTGGTCAGTGTCAAACAGTACCAATCCCCCACCTTTATCAACAGGCCTGATACATATTGATTCATTTTCTGTCAACAATTTCAATGATGACCGTTCATTGGTACTCATATTGTAATAATTGCATTTCTTTTTGTTACTATAAAAGTATTCATAAAGATCATTCTCACAAAGCCTGACAAAACACTCTATGTGAGTAGGAAGGGGGGGTGAAAAGACACTTTTAGCTTTAAAAGATCGAACATCATTATGCATGCTAGAAATAGAACTCTCATTACTGTCAAACATTAACTTCAATGCTACATTTCTCGCAAAAAGTCTAATGTCCACAAATAATTCATGTAAATTGCTCCCCTGGGATGGTATGAATGTGAGCCCTTTGTTCAAGAGAGATACATCCGAAGGAGACAGTACTAACCTGGATAAATTAAAAAATAGACAATCTATTGCTTGCGACGTTGTCTGTACTGAAACCCCTCTTCGGAATGTTTTCTTGTCCTTTTGTCCCAGCTGTTTAAACGCCCTCTGCTTACTCCAGTTTTCTTTATGGGGTAAGGTAAAAAACGCTGGTTAGTGTCCTCCTTAGAAGGCAGAGTTTTAGGTATGGCTGCAGCCTGTTGAAATATGGCTAATTTCTTATAGGCTTCCTGGTTGGGAAGCGGTGTGGATAGGGAGTTCTCACAGCCAACGCTGGGCATATCCTCTGGTGGTGTAGTAAAAACGGCATCAGAGCTACTGCTGGAGGCAAAATTCTCATGCTGGATGTCTGAGGATGAAGCGTGAATGGTTTCAGTAACTGTTACTTCCGTTGAGGTAGAGAGGGGAGGAGCCCTCTCATCTCTTTGACCTGAGGAGGCAAACCTCGGCCAAACAAACACATTCCCTGTAGAAAAATCGCGGAAGTCTCTTTGCATCTTACGGTGTTTCCCCAACTGTAATTTATCACTGAAAGCTCGTACTTGGGTATAGAGATGGTCTAATTTATTCAAGCATACATCGTGCTTGAAACGTTCATTGATTTCTTTGTTTAATTGCTCAATTTTGGATCTTAGTTCATTCTCAAGCGGAGTGAAATAACTAATAATAAGTTGCATGTACTTATTACTTAGATCCAAGTTAAGATCTTGCCATTGTTTTAAAAGCATGGGGTGGCTTTCCCCATAGGTGGGCATGCAAAGGACACGCATGCCCCTGGGTACAATTTTAAAGTGCATGCATGCCTTTTCTTGTTGGTTTGACTACTGGAGTAACCTCTGGGTCTAACTTCATGTTTGCCCAATCTGTCATACTCTGAGAAAATGTCTTCAGAAAAATTAGAACTAGCAGATGCACTTGTGTGATGAACTTCTTTGGTAAAAGAAAGCAGATTCCTGCAGATTCATTCTCAAACTATCTTTGAGACCAACAAAGACTGTACTGATCTTCTGACTACATAGACTAACAAGTTATAACAGTTCTTGGCCAAGTAACATGAAAGCATCACTGAGCCTTCAGTTTGAATCTCTTCACCTCCATAAGCAACAAGTTTCGCACTACTTGCCACATTGAGCTGCTCATTAGTTCTCACTCTAGCAAATGTGTCTGCTGATATAACATTACACTTTGAACCAGTGTCTACTTTAAGCTCTGTGGATTTACCATGTATCTGGACTGTGCAGCACACTTCATTCTTTGCCAATAAAGTCACAGCATCAACTCTCTCACCAATTATTGTTACACCATCCATGTAGCAAGCTGACTGCTGTGTCTCTACTTGATCATCCTGCTTTTTTGCATGACCTTTCTTTACAACTGCGTGAGGTTTACCTGATTTGCAAACGTTTTGGAAGTGGTTCCATTTTTTACACTTGTGACATTGCTGACCAAATTATAAGCATTTCTCTCTTTTAGACTCATGATTTGCACCACAGTTGCAACAGTTAACAATAAAGCTGGACTTTGGTTTTGCTGATCCATGTCTGCACTGCTGATTCATGCTTGTACTGTACTGAGGTACATGCCTCTCTAACTGAACTGGTTTCAGAATTTGCTGGAGAACTACGTAGTTTCCTTGATGAACCAGCAAGGGGTCGTGGCTGCCATGTGCTTAGTAGGCCTATTTCTGTTTGCCATTGCCACTGTCTACATTTGCTCTGGAGTCTGCTTAAACCATGCTCTTGTCACTTGCAAGCATACTTGTGTGTTTTTCTGATACTTTATGGATTTGGCAAATCTCTGTGGCTTTACTCAACATTAAATCACTATCACGAAGCAAGATCTTTCTCACAGCAGCACTCTTAATACCACACATGAGCCTGTCCTTTATTAACTCGTCTTTTAATTCACCAAACTGACACATTTTACCCTTGTTTCTCAGATCAGTTATATAAACTGCAAAAGTTTCCCCTGGTTTCTGATCTCTTGTGTAAAACAAATACCTCTCTGTTGTAGTATTTGTCTGGGGGTAACATTTCTCTAAACTTGCACTTCAAACACTCTGGGTTTTCCCTTGACTCAGCCTGTACAGCAGTGCAATGATTTTCACCTCCTTTATATACTGTTGGTGCATACACAAATGAATGCTCTCTTTCTATGGCCACTGACCAAGCTAAGTTTAGCAAAATGAATGCCTTGGTGCATGCATCTTTATCTGAATAAGCTGCTTGTACAAATATATCGTACTCTTGCTCACATATTCTCTAACTCTCTGCACTATTCTGATCAAATACAAGTGGTAAGAGTTTTCTAAACTCATCTACCATATTAATGCATACCAGTGAAGGGTTTTGCAAATAAGCATGAACACATACACATACTCGTATGCCAGAAATTTATGCCAGGACTTGTAACTTTGCTCAATAGCACAGTGAGTTTCTGTATAACTAAACTTTGCAAAATAAGTGTCTCTTGGGCACTGTAGTACTCTTGAAATTACTGTATTGCACAAAAGCACCTCTTATCAGTATAAGAAACATATGAAATAACTGCACGATGCATGCCTCTGTGTAACTGGACTTTGCAAAATAAGTTTCTAGGGCACCGCAATACTTTTGAACTTATTGTATTGCTAAAGTAATTTATCATCATTTTAAGAAGCACTTCAAATAATTGTGCGATGCGAATGGTCTGAGCAGGAGAAGCTCATCAAGTAATGGTACTCCATGTCCAGCTAACCTTTGGTAAAGTCCAATACCATATCCTTGCTAGCTGTAGGTCTCTGTCTGTGACCCAGGATAACCATACCATGTACTGGAGTTCCTTGCAATTCAGCCCAGCACCACTTTCATGGGTGATTTAAACTATCCCATCATAAACTGGGCTGTATACGCAACCACTAGCATGCAGACTCAAAGATTTCTGAATTTTATCAGTGCGAACACCTATGAACAGCCAGTCTGCACACCTACTAGGGGTGCAAATATCCTGGATCTGGTACTCATAAATATGAGGGAATGTTGCACCCCCCCCCCTTGTGTAATATCTTCAATGGCCAGATCAGATCAAAAAACAGTTACCCTTGAAATAAATATATAGGCTGAAAACCCGGCAAACCCCAGAAACTTTTAAGAACTTTTCCAAGGTTAACTACCTCACACTAAGTGATGTCATAGCTAAATTCCTAGCCCTCCAAAGTCGGAGAACAGTACAAGCATTTAAATAAATGCATAGGAACAGCAGTACCAAATTGAAATAAACTTAGGACAAACTTCAAAAACAAGCCCCTTTGCTAGACCCCTAGTATAAATAGGTTGCACAATGAAAGAAAGAAAATCCTGTCCAAAAATAGGAAGGGCTATGTCCAAGAGATAAAAAAAAAACAGAACAAAAAAAAAAAAACTCCCTCATCACTGTCAATAAGCAACTCGGGGGACAAATCAAGTTCGCCAAAGCCAACTTCAAGGCAAAAATAGCCTCCTAAGCTAAGGGTAACCATAAGGCATTTTTAAACCTTAAAGTGATCGCTCAGCAGTATGCTGAATTAATAGTAAATGATACTTGCTATACCAAACTGGAAGATATAGCTAATTTGCTGGCCAGTCAATTTAGCTACACTTTCACCTCCCTATCACCCCCCCCCCCAAAAAAAAATACCCTCTACCATTTTTTTCCCCAACTGTCACTGAAGAATAGGTCCTCACTGCACTCTCCAGAGCAAAAAACTGCATTCGTGGTTCCTGATTTAATCCCAGTATGCCTCCTAAATAATTTGAAACATGACCTGCCAGGCCCACTAGAATCTCTGTTCAGCCACAGCCTTCAGACAGGCTTTGTCCCCAAGGAATGGAGGACTTCAGTGGTCATCCTCTACACAAAGGCAAGCCATCAATAGACCCAGAGAACTGCAGACCCATAAGTTTGACTAGTCTTCTATGCAAGGTCGTAGAGAGAGAGAGAGCTGTCATGGGCCTGATAAACAGACATAGGAAACCTTCAGGCACTTGACTTGTACCAGTTCGGTTTCATCAAGGCAGGTCATGCCTACTAACGTTGGTGGACTTCTTTGAGAAGGTCACTAGAGCCATGGAGGAGGGAAGAATGGTACATTCTTCCTACCTCGATCTGGCAAAAGCATTTGACATGATACCTCAATTGAGTATTATAGACAAACTCAAATTAAGGCATACATCCCTGTGTCATCCGATGGTTAGCCAAATAGTTTATAGATAAGACACATGAAGTTGGGGTGGGGAATCCACCTCCACCAAGAGTCCTGGTACTAGTGGTGACCCACAGGGCTTGGTACAGGGACCTCTCCTGTTTGTAATATACTTCTCTTAAGTCAAGGCAATCGTAGAGGGAGTTTGGGTGACCAAGTTTGCTGATGCATCCAAGTTAGCTACAATCATTCAGTCTCACAGAGAGGTAGATATCATCCAGGAGAGTCTGAGACAAATGAATAACTGGTGCGAGAGCCATGGCCTGAAACTCAGTGCAAAAAAAAAAACAAAACATAATTATACCCTTTAGGAAAATGAACTTCCCTGCAAATTACAATATTGATAACACTCCCCTAAGAGTAAACCCAGTGGTAAGGGACATGGGAACTCAGGTTGACAGTAACCTGAACTTTGATAACCATGTGTCTGTGGCAGTGAGAAAATCTTTCTACATGATGCAGCTTATAAGTAAGGGCATGACATCCAGATCCAAGATCATAGTCCCACTATATTTAGCCCTCATTGGACCAGTAGAGTGCAGTGCACCCTTTGGCATATGCCTGACCAGGCATTTGCAACAGCTGGAGCATCCACAAAGATTCCTCACTAAAAGAATACAGGGTATAAATAATGTGTCCTATGCTGACTGCCTTAAAGCCCTGTCCTTGTACTCTGTCTCCTACAGACCACTGAGGGGTGATCTATGCCTAACCTACAAGGCATTCTTCGACCCAGCCTTGATGGATTTTCTACACATTTGGAAAATCTTGTCTGTGACATAAACAAAACTGAAGGGACAGGTATGTGTCTCAGATATTACCCCTTCTCTGGAACAGACTCGCCATTCTGGAGAAACCTCTTCCCTAATCCCGTTCAGATGCAGTTTGGATCAATGGATGGGAAACTGCAAATTTACCCCGGCTTGTCAGTTGTGGCCCTTATGGACAGAAACAATTTGTATATACTCTAAGGCACAGGCATATACCAAAGCTGTTCTAGCCCGTGGACATTGATGGTTTGGAAAATTGGGGCATGAATAGCTGGGTTTAAAAAGGCTATAGGGCCATCAGCCTAGCAACCTCCTATGATTAAAAGTAATTTATGATAAATTGTGGTCTGTTATGGTATTGTTTGTTGCTTTGACCACACTTATAATTCTAAGAATGTTTGATTTGTTACCTTTTCTGTATTTTTCTAACTTCGTGTCTGAGTTGCTTTGCAGTTTTCTGTATTCTTTGCTTCCACAGTAGCATTCTGCTTGTTCCCTTCCTTTCCTTTGTTACTCTGTTTTTGAAGCAACACTTTATCTGTTATTAGTTTAGCTGCACAGTGATACATTGTCTCTATTTCTGTTATTTCATGAATTTCTCTTAATAGTACCAATTAATATGTTCGTCTGTTTTACCAGCATATTCCAACATTTTGGGTTTTATTTACTTTTTGTAATCTTCTAATCACAGGAGGTTGCTAGGCTTTCATCTCTTAATATGTCTATGCATCCCTGAAATCAAACCGTTCTTCCCTGAGATCACTTTCTTCTGGACTGAGTGTGTCTACTTTGCTTTCTATTTCTTGCTGTTTCCCTTCCCGTGTAATTCTAATTGGACTTTCACAGGAGTCTTCTTCTACATAAGATTCCAGAATCTAACTCTGCGACATTTCTTTTTCAGACGCATCTAGCTCCATCTGTTGCTCCTCTGTTTGAGGCTTCTGTGTCAGAGTTTCTACTGATGTTCTTCGTGTTTCACTGTTGCAGTCATCACACTTGGGTTATCTGCCTGCAGGTAGCCCTCAGTCGGCCTGAATACCAGAGTCTTGGGATTTCTGCGTCGGATGCTGTCGCCTCTTCCATGACGTCAGGGGTATAAAACATGCAGCCGACGCCATTACATCAGTCTTTCTTGCGAAGAAGGAGCCAGAAGCAGTTTGCAAGTGCTGGTCGTCCGCTACCTGAAATTTTCATTTTTCGAGTTTCAGACCTGAAGTCTTCTAAAGCCAAATACCCCGTTGGTTATTCTTTTTTCTTGCTCTAAATTATTTGTCTTGCCTGTGGAAAGCAAATACCTCACAGAGATTTTCATTCTTACTGCGTCACCTGTTTAGGCCCAGACCACGACGTCCCTAGTTGTCAGTTTTGTGCCTTAACTTCTGAACCATTCATCATCGGGCTATTTTTGTAGCTAAATTCTTTCGCTCTCGTTCTCCATATTCCAAAATGGCTTCAGTAAGCCATCCGTCTACCGATCTTCCGAAAAAGCACAAAGACAGAGACAGACCTAATAGGTCAAAAACTGTCGACGACACTTCTGTTGAGCTTGCAACTAGTCTGCCGGTACTCAGTGAGGTGCCTTTGCAGCCCCTGATGCCCGCTTCTGCAGATTCACAGGCCTCTGTTGAGACCCATTCAGAGTCCGGTATGCTGTGAGATGCTTCTTCGACTGTGGAACCTGCGGATGTCTCTACCTTGGATGGGTCCGGAGCCGCTGTGCAGGCACAGGCTTCTGAGGGTGTATTCTAACCTACCTATTCATATTAAACAGACAACTTAATTTCCTACTAAAACTACCGAGTTTCTCAAGCTCAGAGTTCGCACTACTCCTAGTAAACCGACTTCCAGAATGCATGCTTATCCTTCCATGCCACAAATACAAATGCTTAGAATGGCTGAAGACCTTATTACTCTAATTAGGGAAAGCCAGCATTCCCCTGCTAAAAGACAAAGAACTGAATTTCCTTCTGATTCTACAGACCAGTAGTCTGATGACTCTGACCTTTCTGATTACCAGGACATACCCTTATCTACCTGAGGATTCAGATGCGGAGGAATCCATTCCCTCTGCCTCCCCTCCGGAGGATTTCTCTTTTGGTGAAACCTTGCATACCTTAAGAGAGCATTTCCGCTGGGAATGCCAGGAATATCCTTAGTCCAAAAAGACTCAGGAAATTTTTAGATTTGCCTCAGCACAGGCCTCTAGCTATACCCCCTGTCCTGGATATTGTAGACGATGTCTTCTTGGAGTCCAGTCTTACTCCTGACACCCTACCACCAGCTCATAGAAAACCTGACCGGTACTACAGAGTACCTGATTCTCATAAAATTCTCTTTAAGAATCCTACTGTGGATCCAGAGACCATTTCCCAGGGCCCTAAAGGCATTAAGGCTACTACAACCAAAGAACCCTACCCCTTCAGACAGGGATTGTAGAGCTTTAGACAGATGCCGCGGTAGCGTTGTTGTCTCACAGTGAGACGTCCTGTTCAATTCCCAGTTAGAGCGTCTTCTGTGTGGAGACATGCGTGAATGGGCGTTCCTTTGTTGAAGGTTGTACGTCAGGGCTGGCAACTCGGCACGTAAAAAATCCACTGCCAAACATTAGCTGACCGGAGTTCCGCTCTGGTGACCCCTAACCGGGAAAAGCCGAAAGACACAACAAGACAGATGGGGTAAGAAGTTATATACCTCTGCAACTCTTGCCATCAGGGTTTTGAATTGCCAGTTTCACATGTTGAAGTACCAGCAACATATTATGCAACTAATTAAACAAAAAATGGTGTTGCTTCCAGATTGTGCAGAAAATAAAGATTTACAGGAGTTAATGCATCGTGCAAACCAAGTTAGTAAACATACTTTGCAATGTGGGTTTGATGCCTTAGAAGCATCTTGCAGGGCTGCTGTCACTGGGTCTGTACTGAGAAGGCATGCTTGGCTAAAAGAAAAAGTCTTGCTTGACCATGTCAAAGCAAAATTACTAGATGCTGCATTAAATCAGGAGCATTTGTTTGGCACAAAAGCAGAAGAAGTTCTTAAAAAGATGTAAGAAAAAGCTAAATCTATGCAAACAGTCAAAGATTTCTTACAGGTGCACCCACCTAGATTCAGTAGGCTTTGGCCTTCAAAAAACTGGTCCTTTCCAGTCCCTCTCAGGCCTTCTCAGTCCAAACCCAGGGGGAACAGACCACCAAGACTACAGCCTCAGAGTATGCAGAGAACTAAACAATGGAGGGTTTCCACCTCAAAACTAGGGAGTGGTAAGCCACCCCCTTATGGAAAGTTTACAATGACTTTCCAATTATCCTTCCCAGCTTTGGCCAAGTACTTGCGCCCCTAGGAGGAAAACTTGCCCTTCATGCAAAAAACTGGATGTCCATTACTCAGGACCGATTGGTTCTAAACATTGTATCCCAGGGATACAGATTCTACTTCCACTCAATACCAACACCAAGCGGGTCGCCAGACCTTCCTCCAAACCAGTGGGCAGAGGCTCAAAAGCAAGTACTTTCCCTTCTCCATATCAGGGCTGTTCAACCTGTTCTGGTAGAACAAAAGGGACAGGGTTTCTACTCCAGACTGTTCCTGGTGCCCAGAAAAGAGAGCTCTTGGCACCCTATCCTGGATCTATCAATTTTCAACACCTTTCTGGTGGTCCCAAAATTCAAAATGCTTACACTGCAACAGCTTCTTCCTATGCTAGCCAAGGATGCCTGGTTAGTCACCCTAGACTTAAAAGAAGCTTATCTGCACATCCCCATAAGGGAGTCTTGCAGGAAATGTCTACGTTTCAGGGCAGGCTTTATGCACTTCCCTTTGGCTTACCTGCTGCGCTCAGAGTATTCACAAAATATCTGGCTCCAGCCATTGCATACTGCAGGCAGAGAAATATTCAAATCTACCCATACTTGGGCGATTGCCTGATTCAGGTGGTCAGTCAGGAATTGCTACTTCAGCACCTGACATTTGTAAAAAGACTTCTAACTTCACTGGGATATACCATCAATGAAAATAAATCCCAACTGGTGCCCAGCCAACAAATTGTATTCCTGGGAGCAAGCTTGAACACAACTTCTCAGATGGCATTCCTCACTCCAGAAAAGCAGGTCCATTTGACAAACTATTTCAAACTAATGGCCAACAAAACCCAGCTATCTGCAAGGAAAATACTGCAAACCCTAGGGTTCATGGCCTCATGCATTCTGCTAATTCCATATGCAAGATTACATATGAGGAAACTTCAATGGTACTTAAAAAGTCTCTGGTGTCAACATTCTCAGGACCTGGAAACAGTGATTCCTATCCTACCTTGTCTAAGGACAGAGTTCCTTTGGTGGGCAGAAGCATGCAACCACAACAAGGGACTTTCTTTCACTCAACCCCTTGGTGCCCAAACCCTGACAACAGATGCATCAGACTATGCATGGGGGGCTCACATGACAGGCAGATGCATTAAAGGCAAATGGAGTCCAGAGCAAATTCCCCTGCATATCAATCAAAAAGAGAGGCTAGCTGTATAGAATGCTCTGACAGTCTTCAAATACCTTATCCTTCCAGGACAGCTCCTGATAAAGACAGACAACACCACAGTTATGTGGTACATAAACAAGCAAGGTGGGACTCATTCTTACCCACTCTGCAGGTTAGCTATGGCTTGGTGGAACACAAGCTTGAGGATCCAAGTGCACCTACAAGCTCAATTCCTGCCAGGCAAACAAAATTCACTGGCAGACGACTTAAGCAGAAATCTACTGGACCCTCATGAGTGGAAACTGAAACCCAACTCATTCAAACTTGTAACCCAGAGGTGGGGAACTCTGGAGGTGGACCTTTTTGCCTCCCCCCCAAAACCACCAATTGAACAAATTTTACACCACGAACCCTCACAGCAGAGCTTGGAACGTGGACGTCATATCCTTTACATGGGAAACCTCCCAATGTATGTCTTTCCTCCTCTGTCGCTCCTCTCAAAAGTACTACTCATGATCAAACAGGACAGACCAAGGGCAATCCTTATTGTATCAGACTGGCCACACCAGCACTGGTACCCACTCCTATGCAATGTGACAGCAGTGCCACCCTGGCACCTACATCAGACACCTTCCCTGCTGTCTCAGCAGGAGGGACAGATTATGCATCCAAAGCTGCAAACACTAAACATTGCAGCCTGGCTTATCCCATGAATACACCACCAGCATCCCTCAGCAAACAGGTGCTGGACGTCATTTTTGAGGCCAGAAGGCCTAGTACTAGGAAATCCTACGCTGAAAAGTGGAAAAGATATTGATGTTCATCGTGTTTCACTGTTGCAGTCATTACAGTTGGGTTATCCTGCTGGCAGGCTACCCGCAGTCAGCCCGAGTTCCAAAGTCTAGGTCCGGCATCGGTTGCTGTTGCCTCCTCCCTGACGTCAGTGCTCCAGGGGTATAAAAGATGCAGCCGACGCCATTTTTTTCAGTCTTTCTTGCCAGGCGGTGCCCGAAGCAAAAGCAGTTCGCAAGTGCCGGTCGGCCGACTCCTGAGATTTTCAAATTCGAATTTCAGATCCGAAGTCTTCATTAAAGCTAAGTACCCCGTTGGGGAAACTTTTTTCTTGCTCCAGACCGATGTCAGAAAAAGTTAATAACTGTATTTCTTGTGGGAAGCAAATACCTCATAAGGATTTTCATTCTTACTGTATTCCTTGCCTAGGCCCTGACCACGATGTTACTAGTTGTCAGTTTTATGCTAGATTTAACCAACGCACTATTAAGCGTCAGTACGATTTTGCATTTCATTACTTTGGCAGAAGATTCAATTATATAATGCCGTCGGAACAGTCGACTACTGGAGTTTATAAAAAATGCAAAGAAAAAGAAAAGGACAGGCATCCAAGGTCCAAAACCGACGACGAGGCTTCTGTTAGGCCTATCGTCGGTTCGCCGGTTCTCAGTGAGGTGCTTTTGCAGCCCCTGACGCCCGCTACCTCAGAGCCACAGGCCGCTTCTGACTCCCACGTGGAGCCGACTAGGCCGCTGGAAACTCAAGGTATTGGACACTCGGAAACTATTCCCTCAGATGGGTCTGGAGCCGCTGAGCAGACATCGGCTTCTGAGGGTGTTTTCAGGCCTACGCAGTTATATGTAAATACAACTTCAGCTTCAAAGGCAAAGACTAAAGCAGTTCTAAAGACAAAGAAACAAGTACAACATTCTCCTGGACAGGCCTCCATGCCTAAAAAACAGATGCTCCCCCAACTGATAAGAGGCCTAGGCAAGAGATAGAATATGAATCTTCAGATCAGGTTTCCATTTCCTCTGATTCTTCTTCTGAACAGGAATATTCCCTTCCTCCCTATGAGGATTTTGATGCTGAAGAATCTATCCCTTCAGCCTCTCCTCCTGAGGATTATTCTTTTGGGGAGACCCTGCATACCATGAGGGAGCATTTCCACTGGGAGAGCCAAGATTACTCAGAATCCAAGAAAAGGCTCAGAGACTTCCTTTTATTACCTCAGCACAGGGCCCTTGCTATTCCTCCTGTTTTATACATTGTAGATGATGTATTTTCAGAGTCCGGTCTGTCTCCTGACTCTTTACCACCAGCTCCTGTTAAGCCTGATAGATACTACAGGGTTCCTGATTCACATAAATTTCTTTACAAAAACCCTGCTGCTGACCCAGACACTATTTTTCAGGGTCCCAAGGGGGTGAAGGCGTCCACTGCAAAAAAAACTATCCCCTCTGATAGGGATTCAAGGGCCCTGGACAGGTGGGGGAAAAATATTTATACTTCTGCTACCTTGGCTGTACGAGCTGTAAATTGTCAGTTTTATATGCTTAAATAGCAGCAATATCTTATGTCACTGCTTAAACAGAAAATGTTGACAAATTCAGAATGTGCAGAAAACAAAGAAATGCAGGATTTATTGCATGCAGCTGAACAAGTGGGAAAGCATACTTTGCAATGTAGTTTTGATTCTCTAGAGCAGGAGTGTCCAACCTGCGGCCCGCGGGCCGCATGCGGCCCTCAGAGCTCTTCCATGCGGCCCGCGACCCTTAAATTTAAATTTAATTTTAATTTCACTTTTTTTCCGTGTGTTTACACGTCCGCGTACTTTTGCTGTTCTGCGCATGCGCCAACTTTCTTTTTTTCACGTTTTTTTCATACCAGCGTCTTTCCGCTGGTATGCGCATGCGCGAAAACACCGTTCGGGCGTTTTTTATATTACTGGTAAAGAAAAGCTGAAGGAAGGAGCGAGATCATGGAGAGAGGATTTATTTTATTTCGTTGTGTACACACCGACTACACTACAACATAGCAAAAGGTAAGTTAAGTATTTTGACACTGTGTCTGCTCCCTTAGAACTAGCTAGGGTTAGATAGAGTGTTATGCATTATTCCACAGTTTGGGCATTGCATTTTTTAGTGGAGAAACTGTTAAGGTGGCAGAGTTTGATTGTTACCCCCCAGATCCTTTTTCTATTAGTTATTGTATCTATCTGTGTGGTATTTATACAGAACATTTTATGTAATTGTTACTTGCATTATTTCAGCGATTTACTCAACTACTTTGCTGTTAGTAGATACGCGAGTAAAGGGTGTGCAGGACTTTCCGGTTATCACGGGTTACTACACACTTTGTTTCTTTTGCCATTATGTGTTATATTAGCAAATCTATTATTAGTTGACTGTTTGTTTAAATTCCAACCTTTGCAGTTTATTGTAAGACTAATGATCTATTCTCTCTCTCTCTCAGCATGGGAGAATCTAATGAGGTGACTTGTCACCTACGCTAATATGGGTGTTTTCCGTATAGTCTGGTTGCCGTAAATTCTGAGTTTTCACCTCTAATCAGTATTAATAACAGAAACGTCGTTAGATATTGACTGCCCTCTTCTCCTTGCTTCTCAGGATACAGGGACAGCTGACCCATCCCTGGATGGCAGTCTTATTTCTAGTGCACAGTCTTTTCCTTGGACTCCCACCAACCCAGGAATTGGAAAGGCTCTGTGTAGGAAGCAACATAACAAATCCATTGCTGTAGTTGTGGTTAATTACTAATAGGACAATGCCCTTGGTGGAATAACCCAGATGTGTTGCTACATCTATAAATGCTCTGACAAGGTTTTCTGCACTATCCTCCAGTGTGTCCCAGCTGGTCGCATAATCTGGTGGTGGGGACTGTATTGTGTTTTTGGCTGCAGACTAGAAGCTTTCCCTTTGTCTTATTACTGTCTGAACATGGAAGACTTTTTATTAGGTGCTGTGGGTGCTGCATGTTTGGCTGCTTTAGATTGTTTGTTTTGCTTTTATACTGTGGATTAACTGAGATCTGGAGGTGGTAAAAATTTGTGCAGCATCTTTCCTGGGCTATTAGGCCTGCTTCCTGTGTTGTGCTGGTTGTTTAGATCTGGATCAGTGGCCGACTTGTTAGATGAGTGGTTCATCTTTGATCGCATACTTGCTCACACTCTTACTGCCCTGACCAAATGGGCCTGGAAGAGTTCATTTGTTTTATGTACATTTGTTTTGGAGGTACAGCATTAATCTGGAAGGACCATTTGCCCGTCAGTACTAGTAGAACAAAATATTTTAACTTGCTACATATAGCAGTAAAACCAATACATTATAATGAAGTATTAGATTAGCATCTCTGAGAAGAAGAGATGCAGTCCATAGTAGGAGTAAGGGAGCTCTTCAGCAGTTTAACAGAGCAATGAGCCATTACTCGTGGGTATAGTCTTAGTATGGTCAGTCAGGAAATTCTTTTGTTTTTTGTACCATAAATTACCTAAACTAGTGATATTACAAAGTCCTTGGAATTCATTTTTACCTAACTATAGTTATTCTAAAACAGTGAATAGTGGTTGAGGTGTGAGAGGAAAATGTGGGGGTTGGTGGGTTGTAACATGTTTTAAATATGAGGCATACTGGATTGTGTTTGGGAAGAGTTTTTGGCTTTTCCTGTTTTGGTGTAATAGTAAATTCTTACTTGTTACTCTCTCCTCTTAAGAGTGCTGAAAAGGGCCCCAAAACTGGGCAATTCTATTTTGTTTGTATAGTCAGTTTAGAATCCTGATTGCACTGTGCATTTGTTCATACGTCTTAACTTCATACTTTTGGATTGTACCCTTTTTTTCCCCGGATTCATTCTTCACTACTGCTGGTTAGCTACATTCCCTACTTCAGGCTGTAATGTTTTACTAGGTGTTGTGTACATCGTCTTCTGACACTTATGTATGCTGCAGTGTGGTAGGACAAGGCATCTGTGACACCACATAATGGAAAAAATTAAACCTATTAACATTTTCCATTGCATGTTTTATCTGTTACACATTTTCTTTCTTTACACTTCCTTACTAAGGAAAATTAGTTAAAAACTTTGCCTTCAAGCATCTGGAGTTTTTCTAAAACACTTTTGGTTGAATATTAAAGAATGGATGCTACAAGAATTAAAGATGTGAAAGATGCCTTATAAACATACATTACATTGTACTGAGTGGAAAAAAAGTGTTTATTTTTCTGTGATAATTATCAGGATGTATACATGAGAAGTAAAAGTCTCATCATTCCTGATACTGCCAGTGCCATATTTCAGGGACAGATTGCAAAGCTAGAAACAGAAGAATACATGAGCGCTTTGGACAACATATGGCCATTAAGGACATGATGGAAGACATGGAAACCAGCAAAATCACAGGTATGATCTCATACAAATTGAAAGGTTTGTACCTGTTAATTTTTTTTACAAATAAACTAAGATGTTAGATTTAACTGTTTTTTAAATAATTAGAATGAGATATTGAATTTTAGGGCAAATATTATGCATTTATTAATTTATTTACTGTTCAAATTCACCTACAATACAGCCATTATGATGCGTTTTTTTTTTTTTTTTTTTTGCTCTTCAGTTAATGTGAGACTTTTTTTTTTTTTTTTGGTCCTCACTTGCCGTTTGCCCCCAGACCATTTCTGTTGACTCAATGCGGCCCTTGCAACTGAAAAGGTTGGACACCCCTGCTCTAGAGGCCTCCTGCAGGGCCGCAGTTACAGGTTCTGTCATTAGGAGGCATGCTTGGTTAAAAGAACAGAATCTGCCCAATCATGTTAAAGCAAAGCTATTAGATGCTCCATCACAACATGATACCTTGTTTGGTTTTAAAGCAGAAGAAGTGTTAAAGAAAATGGAGGACAAAGCTAAATCTATGCAAACAGTGAAGGATTTCTTACAGGTACAGCCTCCCAGATTTAGCAGGAACTGGCCAACAAAGAATTGGTCCTTTCCAGTGTCAGACAGGCCACAAAGAGGCAGATACAGATGCCCCAGAGGCAGATCACAGCCCCAAGGCTCATACAGGTCTAAACAATGGGGTGCTTCTACCTCCAAAAGCGGAGAGGAAAAATCACAGCCATACAGGAAACAGTCTCAATGACTTTCCCCTGCCAGCACCAAGCACTTATCTTCTGGCAGTTCCTTTGGGGGGAAAACTAGCACTTTTTTTCACAAAATTGGCATATGATCACCCAGGACAAATGGGTCTTAAATACTGTATCTCAAGGCTTGCACTTTCACACCCTGCCAAGGCCAAACGATATGCCAGACCTGCCACGCAATCAATGGGCAGAGGCACAAAAACAAGTTTCATCCCTCATGGACATGAGAGCCATTCAGCAAGTACCACAGCGAGAGCAGGGACAAGGATTTTACTCAAGGCTATTCTTGGTACCCAGAAAGGACAAAGCCTGGAGACCAATATTGGATCTGTCTATCCTAAACACATTCCTGGATTTTCCAAAATTCAAAATGTTAACTCTGCAGCAGCTTCTGCCCATGCTGTGCAAGAAGGCTTGGCTTGTAACTTTAGACCTAAAAGAGGCATACCTGCATGTCCCAATCAGACAATCATGTAGAAGGCACCTCAGATTCATAGCTGGCTCAATGCACTACCAATTCTCTGCACTGCCCTTTGGCTTATCTACTGTGCCCAGGGTCTTCACAAAATGCCTGGCACCGGTAATTGCATTTTGCAGACAAAGAGGAATACAAATATATCCTTACTTGGACGACTGCCTTATTCAAGCAGAGAACAAGGGCATTCTACTACAGCATCTGGCGTTTGTAAAAAGATTACTAACAGGTCTAGGGTACACAGTAAACGAAAAGAAATCAAAACTCTTACCCTCTCAAGAGATAATATTCCTGGGTGCAAGCTTAAATAGAACTGCCCAGATGGCTTATCTCATGCCAGACAAACACAGACAACTGACTACTTATTTCAGAATGTTGGCAACAAAGACCCAGTTATCAGCAAGAAAAATTCTGCAGGCTTTGGGCTTCATGGCATCCTGCATATTGCTAATTCCATATGCAAGACTGCATATGAGGAAACTTCAATGGTATCTAAAAAGTGTTTGGACTCAACATTGCTGCAGCCTGGAAACAATAATTACCCTCATTCCCTGCCTGCAACAGGGGTTTCGATGGTGGGCAAAAGCCTGTCACCTCAACATGGGACAGCCATTCACCTTACCCAGAGCCAGGCAGACATTGACAACAGATGCATCAGATTATGCCTGGGGGGCCCATATGGCAGGAAGATGTATTCAGGGCACATGGTCCACAAGTCAAATGCATCTACATATCCATCAAAAAGAGATGCTAGCTGTTCAGAATGCCCTGACAGCCTTCAAGAATCTAATTCATCCAGGACAACTACTGATAAAGACGGACAGTACTACAGTCATGTGGTACATAAACAAGTAGGGGAGCATGCATTCCTACCCCCTCTGCAGACTAGCCATTAACTTGTGGGACACAGCACTGACTTACCAAGTACATCTGCAAGCACAATTCCTGCCAGGAAGGATAAAAACTCTGGCAGATGAAGTAAGCAGAAACCTAATGGATCCCCATGGGTGGAAATTGGATCCACAAGTCTTCAGCATGATAACAAGGAACTGGGGATGCCCCAACATAGACCTATTTACCTCTCCCCACAGCTGCCAACTACAGAGATTCTGCACAAGGACTTATCACATGCAAGCATGGAAAGTGGATGCTCTGTCTTTCAGCTGGAAAAACCTAACAGTATATGTCTTTCCGTCTTTGCCTCTCCTCCCCAAGGTACTCCTCAAGGTCAGACAAGAAAAGCCAAAAATGATACTGATTGCCCCAGACTGGCCCCGCCAGCACTGGTACCCAATCCTAAAGAGCTTGTCTCAATGCCCAGCTTGGACATTACCTCAAATTCCTCACTTACTGACCCAACAAGACAGTCAGGTACTGCACAGCCAACTCAGGACCTTAAACCTGGCAGCACTGCAGATAATGTAGCCATTCATGACACACCTCTCTCTAAAGCAGTGATGGATGTTATTTTGGAGGCCAGGAGGCCTAGCACCAGAAAATCTTATGCAGAAAAATGGAAGAGATTCTGTGCTTGGAACCAGGCACAAGGTATTGACACGACTGTTCCAAATATTCCTCAGATTTTGCAATACTTAACCGAGTTGCTGAATAAAGGCCTTTCCTTTTCATCAATTAAAATTCATGCCTCTGCCATTTCAGCTCATTACAATACAGAACCACCTATTTTTTCTCATCCATTACTAAGCCAGTACCTCAGAGGGGCAAAAAACATAAGACCTCCAAGGAGAGCACCAGTACCTGCATGGGACCTCAACTCTGTCTTGGAAAAACTCACACTGCCTCCATTTGAACCAGCTTCTGCAGCTGATATAAAATTCTTATCCTGGAAAACAGCTCTGCTCTTAACAATAACCTCTGCTAGACGAGTCTCAGAGTTACAGGCACTCATGGCTGTTGAACCTTTTATCATTTTCCATCCGGACAGGGTTTCTCTAAGGACAAACCCCACATTTATGCCTAAGGTGGTGTCCAGTGTGGCCCTTAACCAAACAATTAATTTGCCTACCTTTTACCTAAACCCACAGAATAAGGGTGAGAGACTCCTGCATTATTTGGACATTCACAGGCAGCTACGCTTCTACTTGGACAGAACCAAAGCTTTCAGAAAGACTGAACAACTTCTAGTGGCATATGCTGCGGGATCACAAGGAAAGCCCATCTCCAGACTATTTCAAAGTGGGTAGGCCACTGCATTCGTTCCTGCTATTCACAGCATGGCAAATAAGTGCCTAAGAGCATTAGGCCACACTCAACCAGAGCAGCAGCCACTTCAGCAGCCTTCCTCAGAGGAGTACCAACCAAAGACATCTTAGAGGTTGCAACTTGGAGTTCAGTGCATACTTTTACAAAGCACTATCACTTACCTCTCTACTCCAAATCCAGGGCAGGCTTTGCCACTGCAGTTCTGCAGGGCCTGATAGCTTCTCCTAATCATATGTAGCTCCAGCCTCCAACCGTAGCTTTGGGATTCAACCCAATTGTAATGACTGCAGCAGTGAAACACGATGAACATAGTACAGTTGTGTATCTACCATAAATGTAGATGTTCAAGTGTATTCACTGTTGTAGTCCAGGTTACCCTCTCACCATCCCCCTTTTCCTTGCTGGGACTTATCTGTACTTCTCTATTCTATACAACCTATGTGGTGTATTTGCTTGTAGATGAAGGAAAAGTTGTATTTTGTGTATACATGCTTATTGGCCTAATTTAGCCTACCATTTTAGGAGCACCTGACATCAGGGGCAAGAAAAACTGAAGAAAATGGCGTCGGCTGCATCTTTTATACCCCTGGAGCACTGACGTCAGGGAGGAGTCGACAGCAACCAACGCCGGACCAAGACTTTGTAACTCGGGCCAACTGCGGGTAGCCTGCCAGCAGGATAACCCAATTGTAATGACTGCAACAGTGAATACACTCGAACATCTACATTTATGGTAGGTTCACAACTGTACTTTCTTGGAGTCCTTCTCAAGGATAGGACACAGCTGTGCCCAACTTACCTCAAATCCTTGATTACCTAGCAGAGCTGCTCCACAGAGGCCTATCCTTCTCATCCATTAAGATTCATGCCTCTGCCATCTCAGCTCATTATAATACTGAGCCTTCTCTCTTTTCTCACCCTCTCATCAAGCAGTTCCTGAGAGGAACTAACAATTTAAGGCCTCCTAGGAGAGCTCCCACCCTGACCTGGGACCTTAACTTTGTACTGGAAAACTCACACTTCCCCCCTTTGAACCTGCTGCTTCAGCAGAGTTAAAATTCCTCTCTTGGAAAACAACCTTACTTCTAGCTATTACTTCAGCAAGAAGAGTGTCTAAGTTACAGGCACTAATGGTGGTGGAGCCCTTCTTTATCTTCCATGCTGACAGGGTTTCCCTCAGGACTAATCCTTCCTTTATGCCCAAGGTGGTATCCAGTGTGGCTTTAAACCAATCCATCCATTTGCCAACCATTTTCCCTAATCTGCAGAATAGAGGGGAAATGATCTTGCACTCCTTGGATGTGCACAGAAAGCTCAGGTTCTACCTTGACAGGACTAAGCCTTTCAGAAAATCTGACCAGCTACTAGTCAGCTTTGCTACAGGGGCAGAGGGCAAGGCCATTTCGAAGCAAACCGTTTCCAAATAGACAGCACACTGCATCCATTTCTGCTACAAGCACCATGGAAAACTTACCTGTCTGGGGATCAGAACTTATTCCACTCAAGTTACTTCAGCCTCTACAGCATTTCTCAGGGAGGTCCCCACCAGGGACATCCTGGAAGCTGCAACCTGGAGTCCTGTACACACCTTCACCAAGCATTACCACTTACCTATTTTTTCTAAATCCAGAGCTGAATTTGCTACAGCAGTCTTAAAAGGCCTGCTAGCCAGCCCCAACACGTCTTGACTGCCTCCACCCTTCCTCAGCTTTTGGAATTAACCCAAGTGTGATGACTGCAACAGTGAAACACGAAGAACAAAGTACACTTGTGTACACTTACCATAAATGTAGATGTTCGAGTGTATTCACTGTTCCAGTCTTAGTTTCCCTCCCTCCAGCCCCCTGGCTTTCTCTATCCTTTTTTCCTATCCTCTTTATGGCCATCTTTTATGGCGGGGGTATTTACTTTTTACTGGAGGTGTTCCACACCATGTAATAGCTTCCTATTTTTGAGGCTACTGACATGTAGGGCAAGAAAAACTGATTTAATGGCATCGGCTGCATGTTTTATACCCCTGACGACCTGACGTCATGGAAGAGCATCCGACACAAAAATCCCAAGACTCTGGTATTCGGGCTGACTGAGGGCTACCTGCAGGCAGATAACTCAAGTGTGATGACTGCAACAGTGAATACACTCAAACACCTACATTTATGGTAAGTGTTCACAACTGTACTTTTCCTGCTCTTTCCCTTGTTGTGCAGTTCGAATTATACTTTTGTGTGTCTCCTGCAGAGTATCAGTCTGTGGCATATTTTCTTTAGATGCATCCTGCTCTATCTTCTACTTCTCTATGTGGGGATTTATTGGCCCATCATGTTGCAATGTTGCCTGTGAAAAATCTCCAAACTAAATCTTTCACTTTGTAGATGAGCTATCACTTCAATTTCTGTTTGTTTAATTTCTACCTTGCTATTCTTCCTTTTTACATTCTCCTTTTGTGATCTTATTTTTCTGCATTTTAAAAGGTACCATATCCAGATATCCTTGCCTGTATTTCTCTTCAGATGTCTTTGGAACTGTGTTTTTGTATTGATTAGTTTGGCTTTCTTCACTGCAAAGATATTATGCCATATCAGATCTCTTTTTCTTTCCCATGTCCATGTTTCTTTTCTTTTTTTTTTTTTAAATATCTTTCAAAAAACCTCTGTTTTTTCTTTTTTACTTGTCTGATTTCCTCTATCGCTTCCTTTTCCAGGCAGCCCAGTGTTTCTTCACTTAATGTTTTTTCACTGATCTGTTGTAGTAAGGATCCTTATCTGTAGCTTTTAGCAAGTTTTTTTTTTCTTGAGCAAGAATTTTTCTTTCTTGTAATTTCTGTCTTACTCTTGTTACATATTATCTGTCCGGAAATTCTGGGTTTATTGTGTAGTAATAACAACACATAATGTCTTCCTTACCCTCAACAGTCCACTTTATAATTTTAACGCCTGTTACTTAGCCTGTTATTTTTTGTGGACTACTTTTTCATTTTACCACAGTGGGGGCACCCGACTCCTGAACCTGGTCTACCCCTGTGGTATGAATGTTTCCATGTTCTGAGTATGGAGTCTCAGAAGTGAAGCGTTACCGACGCAGCCATTATAAAGCAAAATGTAATGCTAATAGTCTGAAAAATGTTTCACAACTCTAAATCCTTTAAAACACACTTTATTTACACAGACACACACACAAAAAAAAACATTTGCTTGAGCACTTTCGTCCAGTTAAATATAGGACTTTATCAGAATGAAAAGATCAAGAAAGTCCCTCCCCTTTTATAGACAAACACAGCTTTTGAACTTAGTAACTAATCAGTACATAATGAATCAACCTAATGAACAATGGAAAACCCCAGTTAAGAAAAGACAGCATAAATTAGTACAAGGTTGTTAAAAAATGATTAAAAAGTGATCTTAAAATATTTTTAGAACCAAAAGCAGTAATTATGAATAATAACTATATAAGCCATACTAAATGTAACTTATTAAAATGTTGTTAAAGTTTGTTAATGATAAAATGGTCAAAAATGAAACGTCACACTGCGACAGATCTAGTGTACAAAAAAGGTTGTATAGAGATGTATTCATTTATACCAGGTTCCTGAAATGCATGTAATTTGAGTTGACATTTAACCTCTTTTGCATCTAAGTTAACCTTTGCATCACCACCTCTAGGATTATATCTCATCTGTTCTAGAATACCTTACTTGAATTTCCTGTAGTTTGTACATGTTCTAGAATGCTTAAAGAGTGCATTATTTTCATTTCTTTTCTCAAGTTTTGTAATTGTGCTCATATATACATCTACAGAGGCATCTCTCCCTTTTGCCCACATAAAAAGATGGGCAACCTGAGCACTTGGCAAGATGGATAACACCTTTGGACAGACAGTTGCCTTTGCAGAATTCCACAGTGGAATGAATGTCATTCTGTAAGTCCAGAGTTTTCACCTCTAAAATGTAAGGACATTGATCACAGGTGCCACATCTAACTGTCCAAACGTTATGAATTCCTTGACATCTTGGCCTCAACTCAAACCATTCTTTTAAATTTCACCCAGTTTTATAAGTAAATTGTGGTTCAGGCCTCAATAATTGAAATGTAGCTAAATTTGCTCTCAAAATGTTCCAATTCCTTTTTATTATGTTTCTAATTTCACTCACTTATGGGCAATATTGTACCACTAGGCTCCTCTTATAATTATTCCCTGTTGTGAGCTGTCTTTCCTTTAGTAATCCTCTCCCTAGCAAAGGTTTGTACTTGTACTCCCATTGGGACTGAACATAGTTCCGAATGTCATTAACCAAGTATAGGAGAAACTATCCAGTTATGAACATGTCTACTACAATATCTAGTTTTTAGGAATATCTTCAAGATGTGATGTCATCCTAGCAATGCGAATGCACTGAACCTGACCATCTCGTATGATGACATTTTTAAACAGGACTATACCCAGATTTCTGACGTCCAGAAGAGGTATTATGAACTCCTCTACATGGAATCTCCTAATCCCTCTGCTGTCCCTTCTGTCCTAGCTGCCCCGTTAGACACTTTTTCTGCAGCTTCTTAGGCTCTTGATTCCCAGCCTCCAGCCCCTAAAAAATCTGATAGGTTTTATAAGGTGCCTGATGACTGTAAGTTTATTTACAAATGTCTTTCCGCTGACCATTCTGTTGTGTTAGTCTCTTCTGACAAACCTTCTACACTATTGCCTTCTACTAAATTGCTTCCTTCTGACAAGGACAGTAAGTAGGGCCATGGAACGGCTGGGCAAAAAGTGTGTACTGCTGCTGTTGCCATGGCCTTTCGGGCTAATTATCAGACCCATATGACCAGGTATGTCTTTGCTGTTCTTTCTCAGCCCTATCAAGTTATTTGTGACCTTACTGATTCTGAGGGGAAGGTTTTGGCCCACTTTTAGTTGGGCTCTTCTTCTTGAGTGGTTTGCCATTCTATCAAATGTAGTTATGATGCAGCTCTTGCTTCTTCTAGGGCTGCTGCCTTTGGTTCTGTGTTGAGGTGTTATTCTTTGCTTCGCCTCCAACCTTTACCTGATGATATTAAGGCAAAATTGATGGATGCTTCTCTTGATAATAAAATCACTTTGGTACTGCAGCTGCTAAGCTTTTTCATTTCCAGCAGGAGAACGGCAAGGCCTTACAGGAATTAAAACATATTTTTGTTTCCAATATTCCCAAATTTCAACGGAATTATCCTTCTAAGCTTGTCTTTGTACATAGACAGTCTTGCCCTCTTCCGAAAGGCAAAAAAATAAAAAAGTTCTAGAAGGGCTCCTCCTGATGTTCTTCGTGTTTCACTGTTGCAGTCATTACATTTGGGTAATCTGTTGGCAGGTTGCCCTCAGTCGGCCTGAATAACAAAGTCTTGGGTCCTGCGTTGGTTGCTGTCTCCTCTTCCATGACGTCAGGGGTAAAAAAACATGCAGCCGACGCCATTTTATTCTTTCTTGTCGCACGGTGCTCGAAGCAGAAGCAGTTCGCAAGTGCCAGTCGGCCGACTCCTGAAATTTTCGCATTCGAGTTTCAGAACCAAAGTCTTCAAACTAAAGCTAAGTACCCCATTGGGGAAACTTTTTCTTGCTCCTTACCGATGTCAGTAAAAGTTAATAATTGCATTATTTGTGGGAAGCAAATACCTCATAAAGATTTTCATTTGTATTGTATTCCTTGCCTAGGCCCAGATCATAACGTGCCTTGCTGTCGGTTTTGTGCTAGATTTAACCAACGCACTATTAAGCATCGGTATAGTTTTACTTCTAAATATTTTGGATCAAGATTTAATTATCCTGAAATGTTGTCGGTTAGCAATCCGCCTACCGGAGGTCACAAAAAAACGGAAAGAAAAAGACAGAGACAGAATGTCGAGGTCCAAAACCGATGACGAAGCTTCTCCTAAGCCATTCGCTGGTTCGCCAGTACTCAGTAAGGCACTTTCGCAGCCCCTGATACCCGCTACTTTTGAGTCGCAGGCCTCTACCGAGACCCATTCGGAGTCCGGTATGCCGCGAGATTCTCAGAGTATTGAACCCGCAGATGTATCTCCCTTGGATGGGTCTGGAGCCGCTGAGCAGGCACCGGCTTCTGAGGGTGTTTTCAGGCCTCAACATTTTTATATTAAACTGACTCCAGCCTCAAAAACAAGATCAAAAACATCTTCTATGTCTAAAAAACTGACGCATGAGCCACGTGCTCAGGCCCCTATGCCTAAAAAGCAGATGATCAAAATGGACTTAATTCCCATGATCATGGGTTCCCAACCCCCCCGCTAAGAGGCCTAGGCAAGGCACTGATTATGAATCTTCAGATCAGGTTTCCATTTCTTCTGATTCCTCTTCTGATCAGGAATTTTCTATTCCACCCTATGAGGATTCTGATGCAGAAGAATCCATCCCATCTGCATCTCCTGAGGATTACTCTTTTGGAGAACTTTGCATACTTTAAGGGAACATTTTCACTGGGAGAGTCAGGACTTCTCCGAATCAAAAAAGAGGCTTAGGGATTTCCTCCTTCTTCCTCAGCATAGGCCTTTGGCAATACCTCTTGTATTAGACATTGTTGATGATGTGTTTTCGGAATCAAGCATGGCTCCTGATTCCCTACCTCCGGCTCCTAGTAAGCCAGACAGATATTACAGGGTTCATGACTCCCACAAATTTCTATTCAAAAATCATGCTGCTGATCCTGAGACTATTTCACAGAGTCCCAAGGGTGTAAAGGCCTCTACAGCCAAAAATCCTACCCCCTCTGATAGAGATTCCAGGGCACTGGATAGATGGGGAAAGAAGGTTTATACGTCTGCAACCTTGGCAATTAGGGCCTTAAACTGCCAGTTTAATATGCTTAAATATCAACAGCATGTTATGGGCTTACTGAAACAGAAAATTATGTCGATTTCTGATTGTGTGGAAAATAAAGGATTACAGGAATTATTGCATTCAGCAGAACAGGTTGGGAAGCATACTTTCCAGTGTTGTTTTGATTCCTTGGAGGCCTCTTGCAGGGCCACAGTTACTGGATCAGTGCTTAGAAGGCATGCCTGGCTCAAGGAGCAAAATCTGCCTGATCATGTTAAAGCTAAATTGTTGGATGCCCCCTTGCAGCATGATACTCTGTTTGGTAATAAGGCAGAAGAGGTTTTAAAGAAAATGGAAGACAAAGCTAAATCTATGCAAACTGTAAAAGATTTTGTGCAGCCACCCAAGTTCAGTAGGCACTGGCCTACTAAAAATTGGTCCTTTCCTGTATCCAACAGAGCCACTCAAGGCAAATCCAGGTGCTCAAAAGGCTCCAGATACCAATCACAGGGTTCTTACAGGTCAAAACAATGGGGTGCCTCCACCTCCAAATCTGGAGGAAGTAAAGCACAACCCTACAGTAATCAGTCTCGGTGACTTCCCTCTACCTTCACCAAGCACTTATCTTTTGGCAGCCCCCTTGGGGGGAAAACTAGCACTTCATGCTCAAAATTGGCAGTTAATTACCCAGGACAAGTGGGTATTAAACATAGTATACCAGGGGTACAGATTTCATTTCCACACTTTGCCAATTCCAAACAGTTGGCAACATCTGCCACAAAGTCAGTGGGCAGAGACTCAGAAGCAAGTTATGTCCCTCATGGATATGGGGGCTATTCACCCAGTACCAGAAAAGGAAAAAGGACAAGGTTTTTATTCAAGACTTTTCCTGGTACCCAGAAAAGATGATGCCTGGTGTCCAATACTGGACTTATCGATTTTGAACACGTTCCTGGATATTCCAAAATTCAAAATGCTGACTTTACAACATCTACTACCTATGCTGGGCAGGAACGCTTGGTTAGTGACTCTAGACTTAAAAGAGGCATTCCTGCATATACCAGTAAGGGAATCATGCAGAAGATACCTCCGCTTCAAGGCAGGTTTTTTGCATTACCAGTTCTCTGCACTGCCCTTTGGCTTATCCACCTTGCCCAGGGTCTTTACAAAGTGCCTGGCACCAGTAATTGCATTCTGCAGACAAAGAAGCATACAAATTTATCCTTATCTGGATGACTGTCTCATTCAAGCAAAGGACAGGGACACTCTTCTTCAACATCTGACATTTGTAAAAAGCTTCTAACATGCCTAGGGTACACAATAAACAAAAAGAAATCCCAACTGGTACCCTCTCAAATAATTACATTCCTGTGTGTGAGCTTGAATACAACTGCCCAGATGGCTTACCTTACGCCAGACAAACAAAGGCAACTAACAACATACTTCAAACAAATGGCAACAAAAACCCAGTTATCTGCAAGACAAATTCTGCAGGCTTTGGGGTTCATGGCATTCTGCAGTCTACTAATTCCATATGCGAGACAGCATATGAAGAAACTACAATGGTACCTAAAAAGTTTATGGAGTCAACATTGTCACAGTCTGGAAACATTGATTCCTCTCATTCCCTGCCTACAACAGGAGTTTCTTTGGTGGGCAGAGACATGTTACCAAAACAAGGGACTGTCATTCACTCTACCCCCTGCCACTCAAACCCTAACTACAGACGCATCAGACTATGCTTAGGGGGCCCACCTGGCAGGGAGATGCATTCAGGGCAAATGGAGCCCAAAGCAAATGCATCTGCATATCAACCAGAAAGAGATGCTAGCTGTTCAGAATGCTCTGACAGCCTTCAAGGACTTCCTTCATCCAGGACAACTACTCATAAAGACGGACAACACCACGGTTATGTGGTACATAAACAAGCAGGGGGGTACACATTCCTACCTCCTTTGCAGACTAGCCATGGCATTGTGGAACACAGCCTTAACCTACCAAATACATCTTCAAGCTCAATTCCTGCCAGGAAAACAAAATACTCTGGCAGACGACCTAAGCAGAAATCTTATGGACCCGCAGGAATGGAAACTGGATCCACAAATCCTCAGCATGTTAGCACAGAAATGGGGGAGCCCAGACATAGATCTATTTGCCTCTCCCCAAAATTATCAGCTGGACAAATTCTGCACAAGAACTTATCACAGAAAAGCATGGAAAGTGGATGCCCTATCACAGAAAAGCATGAAAAGTGGATGCCCTATCCTTCAGTTGGAAAAACCTATCAGTCTATGCCTTTCCCCCTCTGCCTCTTCTTTCCAAGGTCTTACTAAAAGTCAGACAGGAAAAACCAAAAATGATCCTAGTTGCTCCGGACTGGCCTCACCAGCACTGGTACCCAATTTTAAGGAATATGTCTCGACTTCCTCCTTGGTACTTGCCTCAAATACCTCATCTGCTGTCTCAGCAGAACAATCAAATTCTGCACACTCAGCTCCAAACTCTGAACCTTGCAGCATGGCTGATCATTTAATTATTCAAACAACACCTCTCAGTAAATCTGTGATGGATGTCATTTTGGAAGCCAGAAGGCCTAGTACTAGAAAATCTTATGCTGATAAATGGAAGAGATTCTGTGCTTGGAACCAAGCACAAGGAACGGACACAGCAAAGCCCAATATTCCACAGATTTTACAATATTTGACTGAGATGCTTGACAAGGGCCTATCTTTTTCTTCAATAAAAATCCATGCCTCTGCCATCTCGGCTCATTACAACACAGAGCCTCCCCACTTTTCTCATCCTCTGCTTAAACAGTATCTTAGAGGGGCCAAAAATTTAAGGCCTCCCAGAAGATCACCAACTCCTGCATGGGACCTCAACTTTGTGATGGAAAAACTCACCCTGCCTCCTTTTGAACCAGCAGCTACTGCGGATATAAAATTTCTATCTTGGAAAACAGCTTTCCTCTTGGCAGTCACTTCAGCAAGAAGGGTTTCAGAACTACAGGCTCTCATGGCAGTGGAGCCTTTTATTACATTTTACCCAGACAGGGTGTCCCCCAGGAAAAATCCTTCTATGCCTAAGGTGGTATCCAGTGTGGCTCTTAACTAGACAATTCACCTGCCAACATTTTACCCAAATCTGCAGAACAAGGGGGAGCGGATTCTGCATTTATTGGATGTACACAGACAACTAAGATTCTACTTAAACAGGACCAAATCTCTAAGAAGGTCTGAGCAACTACTGGTAGCATTGGCTGCAGGGTTAGAGGGGAAGGCTATATCAAAGCAGACTATTTCTAAGTGGATAAGCCACTGCATTCGTTTCTGCTACTTGCACCATGGTAAACCGGTGCCCAAGGGGATCAGGTCACATTCCACCAGGGCTGCCTCTACCTCAGCAGCTTTTCTCAGAGGGGTTCCAACCAAAGACATTCTAGAGGCTGCTACTTGGAGCTCTGTTCATACCTTCACAAAGCATTGTCATTTTCCTCTCTTCTCCAAATCCAGGGCAGGCTTTGCCACTGCAGTTCTGCGGGGCCTTATAGCCGCTCCTAATGCTATTTAGTTCCATCCTCCCATCCATAGCTTTGGGATTCTACCCAAATGTAATGACTGCAACAGTTAAACACGAAGAACATAGTACAGTTGTGTACACTTACCATAAATGTAGATGTTCAAGTGTATTCACTGTTGCAGTCCGGGTTACCCACCAGCCATTCCCCTTTTTCTATACCTTTTCTTTCCTTATACTAAAGCCTTTGTAGTGCATTTGCTTTTAGTTGCAGGTAAAGTTTATGTTGCTAAAAGTGCATTTACATATATTTCTGTTTATTTTATATATATATATATATAAAAAAATTTTCTCCCCATTTGGGGGGCACCTGACATCTGGGGCAAGAAAAACTGAATAAAATGGCGTTGGCTGCATGTTTTATACCCCTGACGACCTGACGTCATGGAAGAGGAGACAGCAACTGACGCAGGACCCAAGACTTTGTTATTCAGGCCAACTGAGGGCAATCTGCCAGCAGATTACCCAAATGTAATGACTGCAACAGTGAATACACTCGAACATCTACATTTATGTTAAGTGTACACAACTGTACTTTAAGTCTACTCCGACTCCTATTACTCAGAAGGCTCCTTTTCCAGAAAACCCTGGCTCTGTCTGACTATCTTTTTCCATTCATCCTGTCAGATTCCTTTATCTCTTTGTCTTTCCCTTTCTCTTCCCAATTGGTTAAGGATCACTTAGTTTTCTTGGGTCCTGTCCATCATTTGTCTGGGATGCCTCATGGTGTGGAAAATCCCTTTCACCCTTTTTGGGCATTCCTCAGTCTTCTGAGGTTTTTTTCCAGATGTGTTTCAGGGCCTTTGATCTCAAGGCACCATCCAAGCAGTTTCTGCTCCTCAAAGGGGGAAGGGGTTTTATTCTGCAGTGTTTTTGGCTCCCAGGAAAGAAGGCATCTGGGGGCCAATTTTGAATCTTTTTTAGCTCAACACGTTCCTGAAGGTCCACTCCTTTAGAATGCTGTCTCTCAGACTTTGTTTACTCTTGTTCTGCCTCAGGTTTTCCTAGTCTGTCAGGATCTTAAGGCTGCCTATCTTCACATAATTGTTTGTCCCCATTTCAGGAAATTTTTGCATTTCTCTGTTTCTTCCTTGCATTTACAGATGTTCTTCATGTTTCACTGTTGCAGT
Organism: Protopterus annectens; assembly: GCF_019279795.1. Taxonomy (NCBI): domain Eukaryota; kingdom Metazoa; phylum Chordata; order Ceratodontiformes; family Protopteridae; genus Protopterus; species Protopterus annectens. Next base: position 94,745,908 of record NC_056751.1, read on the forward strand.
CCTCACTTATGGGGTTTCCTGCTTCAGAAGCCCTTGTTCGGCCGTGTGAGGTCCCCACTCTGGGCCAGTAATCAAGGAACCTGAATCCTCAGCACTAGCACTGGAGAAGGACATTCACTTGGAACAAAAATGGATATACCCAGCATTTCCAGATGCATCTCTCTGCATCAAGCACAATTTTCCCTTAAGAGCACACAGGGAACACACACAGTCCAGGGTTTGGATTTCTCTGTCTGTCTCCCTCCAGGTCCCCAATAAGACTCCCCACTGACACAGCTATAGAGTTTAAGACCTCAGCAGAGTGCCCAAGCCAAGTTCTCCAGCACCCTCTCTGTGAAACCAGCGTATCATGTCCCTGCTCCAAATTAATGACCCACACACTCTTTGAGATTTGATTTTCACACACACGCACACACACACACACACACACACACACACACACACACACACACACACACACACACATAGGAAAGGCTGGCACAGATTTGATAGCTGTGCCCCTTCTGCCCAGACTGTAAGATAGTTACACCACCACCAAATGCACCAAAGCCAGCTACCCTAAGGCTCTTGCAAGGGTTTCTAATTATACTGATTGAAATTAATATTAATGCAAATGGTAGTTTGACCAATAGCAAGGCTTTCAGGGGCAGCCAGAGCTGCCAACAAATACTCTCAGGGATTAAATGATTCTCTAAAGGATCAGCCACAGTGAAAGGTTTAAATATATTTAATAATAAATAAAAGAAAATGAAAATACTAAATATCTATTTCCAGTAAAAAACATAGTTTCAATCACAGAAAATATTAAAATATCACAGACAAATTCACAGAGATATAGAAAAACAGTACTTAAATAATTTCACTGTATTTTCCTGACTGATGTAGAGAATTGCTATTGCCTGGTTCACTTACTAGAGCAAGGCAAGATGAAGTAGGTGAGGGGTCCTTCTCCATCGGGTTCCAAAAACAGACTGCCGTGAGACTTCAGTCTCACCTAGTATTAAAATATCAATTTTAGTGATGGCTTACAGAATGACATCACATACATCTGGTCATCTGACTTCTGGTTCCCATGCTACCCTCCTTGGCTGGAAGCTGTCAGGGTTTAGCACATATGCGTCAGTAATACACACACACACACACACACACACACACACACACACACACACACACACACACAAAACTTTGCTAAGATATGTTGCATCTCCTGGAAGCCATAAAACAATTTCAAACCTGCACCCTTCCAGAGTAGCAATTAGTTCACCCCAAAGACAATGCAGAAAGCTTCCTAGTACAGACTTTTTGTCCCTGTCTGCCTTGAGGACTGTAAGAAGCAATCTTTATGAAGTAAGGCTGACGGACACTACCCTGACGTCAGTACATTTGGGTATAAAGGGAGTCAGCCAACACCATGACATCAGTCTTTTTTGCCGTCAAGCCCAAAACAGTAGTGAATGCATCTGTCGGTCCGCACCAGAGTGAGAAATCTTCTAAAAGCAAAATACCCCATTGGGGAACTCTTTCTTTCATGTCAGATAAAATTAACAACAGTCTCTGCTGTGGAAAGCAAATCCCACACAGAGACTTTCACACTTTGTGTGTCACATGCTTAGGCCCAAACTACAACATCCCTAATTGCTGTCTGTGCGTCCGTTTCAGTACTAGAACTGTAAGGTGTAGGGACGAAATTTTGTCTAAGCACCTTAGTCAGCAACCTGCATTCCATTGTGTGACAGCATCAGTCAGTCGTCCTGAGACTGAACTCCCTAAGCGTAAGAAGGAAAAAAAAAACAAACTTAGGGCCTCTGATGACACTGGTTCGCCATCCACCAGTCCCCCAAGTCTTATCAATGCAGAAGAAGGTGAGGTGCTTTTGCAGCCCCATTCTGTCAGTGAGGTTGTGGCACAAGCCTCTGATGAGACCTGTCTGGAGTCCAACATGCTGTCTGCTCCCTCTACTTAGCACAGGCCTTAGCTTACAGTTCGTCAGTTGGGTCCGGAGTTGCTATGCAGGCTTCAGCTTCCAGCGAACAATCCGCAACTGACAATGCTCCCCCGGGGTGTCCCCAGCAACCATTTCTTCCTCTCAAGAGACTAACGTCAGAGTAGTGCAGACACACAGGCTCAAGACAGAAACTATACCCAAGAAGAGCTTGACTTCAGGACCTGTGTCTAAGCCTATCGGCTCCCGGCCCTCTGGATACAAACAGGACTTAGGCTGGTCAAGGACCTTATTTCTCTTGTCAGAGGCAAGCAATTTTCCACTTAATTTTCACCAGGAAAAAGGGAAAAATGCTACTTCTGAGCCCCTTTCAGAACCCCCTGATTCAGATGAGGATTCTGATCAGGGGGACTGTGTCCTGGAAGATGAATCCCATTCTTACCTCTTTTGAGGATTCTGACTCAGAGGAGGTTTTACCTTCTGCTTCACACCCCCTGAAGACATCACCTTTGGGGAAACTGTGCTTGTCATGAGAGAATTTTTCCAGTGGCAGGCCCATGATTACCTCCAATCAAAAATGAGGGTCAGGGAGTTCCTAGATCTCCCACAGCACAAACTCTTGGCTATTCCTCCAGTTTTGGAGTTGGTAGAGAGTGGCTTTATGGAGTCATCTCTCAACCCAAATTCACTTCTCCCAGCCCCTCGAAAACCAGACAGGTTTTACAGGGTACTGGACTCTCATAAAGTACAAGAATCCCACTGTGGACCCAGAGGTTGGACCCAAAGTAATTAAGGCTAGTACCTCTAAAAATCCACTACATACAGACAAAGAAAGCAAGGTCCTTGACAGAATCGGAAAAAGGTTTACATTTCCTCTACCCTGTCCATGAGGGCCATCAGCTGCCAATAACAACAAAGTATCTGGAAAATATGAGGAAGAAAATTTCCTCCCTGGAGGACAAGAACACCTCCAAGGAACTGTTGGATCTCTGCCATTCCAGTGCCCGTGTTACTAGGCACTCCTTGCACTGCAGTTATGATGCCCTAGAGGCATCTACCCTAGTTGCCGTCTCTGGTTCTGTTATCAGAAGACATGCTTGGCGTAGAGAACATACATTACCATAACAGGTCAAATCTAAACTGCTAGATGCTCTCCTGGATAAAGACCCCTTCTTTAGACCTAAGGCTGAGGCTGTCTTAAAAATGGAGGATAAAGCTAAATCCACGCAGACTGTTTGACTTCCTCAAAGTCCAGCCACTTAGGTTTAGTAGGAACTTTTCCACTAAGCACTGGTCCTTTCCCTAACAATCTAAGACGAGTCAGAGAAAAACCTTAAGAAAAAGACCTCATAGACAGCAGCAACAATCTGAAAGGGCAAGGCAGTGGTCATTAGGAACACCCAGGCTGGGGAATTCTAGGCCACAGGACCCTAGTAGAGATCAGCAATGACCCCCCCCCCCCCCATCTCCAGAAAAGGTAGGAGGAAGACTTATCCTATTCAGGGAGAACTGGGCCCTTATCACCTCTGACAAGTGGGTTCTGGAAGTTATTTCAAACTGCTATAGACACGCTTTCAAAGAACCATTAAGATTCTCAGGCCTTCCAATGTACCACAAAACCAAAGAGCAGAAGCCATTTCTCAGATCCAAAATCTGTGCATACAGGGCTCTGTGGAACCAGTACCAAACCACCAGGGAGGAAAAGGGCTATTTCTGATCCCAGGAAAGAAGCATCCTGGTGCCCTATCCTGGATCTGTCCATCCTCAGTCAGTTTCTCTTAGTTCCCAAATTCAAAATGCTTAGTTTTCAAAAGCTGCTGCCCATGATATCCCCTCAGACTTTAATGGTTACTTTGGACCTGAAAGGTTCCTACCTATACATTCCTGTAGTAGAATCCTGCAGAAGTTTTCTATACTTCGGAACAGGTACACGTCACTTTCAATTCTCTGCTCTTCCCTTTGGCTTGTCTATTGCTCCCCAGGGTCTTGTTTGGCCCCTGTGATTGCCTTCTGCAGAATGGGAGGCGACTAAATTTACCCTTACCTGGACGACTGCCTCATAGAAGCCACAAGTCAGTCAAAGCTCCTCAAGGATCCAGCTGTCACCTAGGTTTACTCTGTTTCCTAGGGTTCACCTTAAACCTCAACAAATCCAACACAAACCCTACCACCAGGATAGTTTCCCTGGAGGCTCTGCTGGATTCCTCCCTACAAAAGGCATTCCTTCCTCCAGACAAGACTGCCTTTCTAATCCAATATTTCCAGGCCATTATGCAGAGACAATGCCTTTCAGCCAGGGAATTCATCAGAGCACTGGGCTGTATGGCATCTTGCATATAATAATCCTTCTGGCCAGGCTTCACATGAGGAAACTTCAGTGGTACCTCAAGAAAATCTGGTGCCAACATTCACAGTCCCTGGAGACGGAAATTCAGCTAATTCCCTGCCTCGGGAGGAAATGGCATGATGGGCACAAGCATGTACAGAGAACCAGGATCCCCCCTTCAGGTTCATCCCTCAGGACCAAACCTTAACCAAGGATGCATAAGACACAGCCTGGGGAGCCCATTTCCAGCACCTCCTCTCTTAGGGTAGATGAGGAAAACAGTTCACTCACAAACATAAATTGGAAAGAACTGATAACAGTACAGAAGGGCTTGATGGCCTTCCAAGATCACTGTAAACCAGGGGTCCTGCTTATAAAAACGGACAACACAACAGTCATGTGATACCGAAACAAACAAGGAGGCACCCACTTTTACCCTCTTTGCCATCTGACAGTGCAGATCTGGGAGACAGCAGATGGTATGGGGTTGCACTTGATGGCTTCCTGGGGCACAGAACACTTTACCAAACCACCTCAGCAGACACTTGATGGAGCCCCTCGAATGGCAGCTGCATTGGGAAACTTTTCTCAGCATATCCCCGAAAAGGAGTTCTCCACAGATAGATATCTTTGCCACCAAAAGTAACACTCAGCTAAAAACATTCTGTTCCAGGAACAAACTTTGCACAACCTGGAAGACAGATGTCTTCACATTCCCCTTGAACCATCTATTTCCCCTGCCTCTCCTTCTGAGAGTCTTCCTAAAAATCAGGGAAGAAGGACCAAGGGTTATCCTGATAGCCACAGACTGGCCCAGACAACACTGGCGTCTGCTAATGACTTTAGCCAAAGGAAAACCTTGGCAGGTACTCCAAAGAGTAGATCTGCTAACTCAGGCAAAGAAAACTCCTGCACCCCAACCTGTAGACTCTCAGACTCTCAGCCTGGATAACTCAACAAACTTCTATCCAGAGCTCCCTGGATTAGCCAGGTGCTTAATATCCTCAGAGTCTAGAAGACCTAGTACTAGAAAAAAAAAATACTCTGACAAATGGAGACGGGTGTCTCTTTGTGTAAATCCTTTTTTTATGCTTAAGTTGGTTAATGAATTGTCTCTTAATCAGTCAGTTAATTTGCCCACTTTCTTCCCTTCTCCACAGTCTACCAGTAAGAAGGTTATTCACACCTTGGATTTGCATAGGTAGCTCAGATATTATTTGGATAAGACTAAGGCCATTTGTAAGTTTGAGCAACTTTTTGTTTCTTTTCATTCTAGATGTCTAGATTTGGCTGTTTCTAAGAAAACCAACTCTTCATTGATTTCTAAGGCTATTTCATTTTGTTACTCCTTTCTTGGAAAAAGCCTTTCTGCTTCTGTAAAGGCTCATTCTGCCAAGACTGTGACTTCCTCTGGTGCTTCCTTTACTTAACATTACAAGCTGGATTTGTTTAACGGAGCTAGAGCTGTATTTGCCAGGGCTATCCTGCATGGGTTTCTTGAAAGCCCTACTGCAGCTTCTTCCTTCCAAGTTTCCTCTTGAGCTTTTGTTCTCTTCCCTTTTGTAAAGAATGCTGCAACAGTGTTATGGAAGGACATAGTACAGTTGTGTAAAATCTTACCATAATAGTAGATGTCCTTCCTTTCAGTGTTGCAATATTCACTTCCTCCCTCCTCCCCCTTTTTCTCTACTCCTTTTGTTTTTATTTCTGGATGCACATGTTCCTCCTTTTTCTCCTTGGACTGTTGTTTCTCTTGGGGCTGTTCAGTTCTGAGGTATGTACGTCCATATGTCACCTTTATGCCCTACACATTGAGTGGGGAGCATACGTGTGATGTGCGACATCCTTTTAAAAAACGTAAGGCTTTGGTATACTTGCTAGACCTGAGCTACCCTTGTCATGGGATCCCTTAAGTAAGGAATACTGCAACAATGAAGGGAATGACATCTACTATTATAGTAAGATTTTACACAACTGTACTTTCCACATGCTTTTAAAAAAAGTCACCTTCTTGGCAGGGCTGTTTTTAAAAAGAACCCTGTATTGGCAAAGGTCTTCCTGCCTTTTGGAAGTGGCAGAATGCACCTTCAGTGGAGGCTGAGTGGGCTGTTGTACTGAACAGCAAGGGCTAGTTACCAATGTCTCAGCCTACCAAAAAGGGAAAGAGGTGAATGGGGACCTGGTCTACAAGTGTGGAATAATATTTCTGCATTTTTTATAAGTTGAAAATATATATATTTTTATTTGTCATTTGTTTACTGGGGAAGTCCGACTGGGCATGAATCCCGTTTTCAGCAGAGGCCCAGAGAGAAAAGCTCCAATATACATATTTCAGTTAATAACCTACATAATATTATCACATGAAGTGCAGTAACAAATAGTAGAATTGACATGCAGGATAAATAGATCAGAAAATCATGCAGTTTATATTAAACAACAATCCTAGGATACTGAACACCCAGTAAAGTACAGTCAGTAGTGATAACCAATGGTAAAGATAATAAGCACTTCAAATATGGACAAAAGACTAAGATAAAGGAAAGAGATTTTGCTGTTGGGGAGAGGAGATTAAGAAATGGAGTTAAAGTCAGAAGCTATCGGAGAAGTAACTGGTACTTTGGCTAATAAGGAAGGAAAGGAAAGGAGAAAAAGAAGAGCAAGTGAAAGAGAAGGAAGAGGTGAGGGGAAAGGAAGAGAAGAATTGAGTAATGGGTAGTGTCAGCCTGGTGTAAGACATGTAAAGAGCCAAGAATTAAGGAGAAATCTCTTTAGAGATTGTTTGAATGTGTGTCTACATGGCATACTGTAGGAATACTGTTCCAGACCTTGGCTACTGAGTAGGAATATAAGCAGTCACTGATAGATTTTTTTCAGTTTATGGGTTTCAAGTTATTGTTTTTCAGATGAGTGAAGAGGGCCATTAGGGAGGTAAAGGTGAAGAATGGTGCTGGTTGCTGGGCAGGATGAGGATTTATATACCACTTTATGAGCAAAGAGGAGTTGGGTGAACAGAGTGCTACACAGCCAAAGAAGGTGGAGTTTCAATATTTATCAAAGATGTACACAGGCTGGTTGAACTGTATGACAAAAAGGAGACACTCCAGGTGCAGTTAACTGTTGATAAAGGACCTATTCAAACCATAGCTAGCTACAGACTCCCAACCATGACTTAGGATGCCCACTCCACCTATCTGGACTTACTTGAATCCATCATGATTCAACCCTCTACCCTGATCATGAGTGACTGTAACTACCCAACCACAGAGTGGAAAACCTATTCTAGCCCACACGAATGCTCAGAGATTTCTTTACTTCATCAGTGTCAATGTATTGGATCAGCTGGTCGACACCCCCATGAGAGGTGAAAATATCCTAGATCTGGTACTAACCAGCATGAATAGCCACTGTAGCACCCTTACAGTGTCATCTTCCTTGGTAATATCCGAACATAAAGTGATCACTTTTGAAGTCACCATCTCCCCTTACCCCCCCCCCCCCTTGCCAGAGTCAAACAAAAAACTTTCCAAAGCTGACTACAACCTGCTGAGAGCAGGTATAAGCAGCTTCATAGCCACTGTCCCTTCAGTTGGAATTAGTACTAATATCCAAGCCTACAGTAAAAAACTTTGAGCACCTACATAGCTGCGTGGACTCAGCAATATCTGACAGAATCAAATCATCTTCTTCAAGAAAGAGTAAACCTGTCTGGTGGACAGCAGCAATAAACAAACTCTATAATAAAAGAAAAAAAATAGCTTTCCAGGACCAAGAAGGTGCAGGTGCCAAGTTGGAAGCAGTCTTTCCTTTGTCTAAACAAGCAAATAAGGTCACTGGTGAAATCCACTAAGGCTAACTTCTTGTCCAAATTGGCCACATTCAGTAAGGACAATCACAAGGCCTTCTTCACATATGTCCACAATCTCAAAGGTAACACCCAATTCTGCTCTGAAGTGGTGGTCAAGAGCACCACATACACAAACTCCATAGGTTCAGTGAAAACATCACCCCCCCCTGTCCCACCATCATTAATCCAGGACATCCCCAGCACCTGCCCCCCTTCCCCTCATCACCAGGTAGCAGGTCTTTAATGTCCTCTCAAAGGCAAAAATACAGGCTCCATTTCACCCATCAACATCCCTGACTGCATCCTTCATGAACTCAGGCAAGAGCTGTCAACACAGTTAGGCACCCTATTCAACCAAAAACCAAAAAACACAAAATCCAAAGGAAAAATAATATAAACAGGCTAAAGATACAAAGAAAACTTTATTCCTCTCTAGCGCCTTGGTCAGAAAGACCTTCAAGGAGTAACAAGCATTTCCACAAACCAACTTAAATGCAAATTACTTAAAACAGTCATTCTATTAAGCAATTAAATTAAGTTATATACTTCCAGTTAACTTCACAGTTCAAACCTAACAGGTACCAGTGTTATATTTTAAAATAAAAATAGAGATTCTTTAAAAAGAAGATACTCTTTAAGTGAACCCCCTTCCCCTATTTTAAAATTAACTTGTTTAAGAATGCTGCCCTGCAATAATAAAAAGTCACTGTTACGTTTTTCCTTAAAGTGCAAAGCTACAATTTTATCCTCTCTTTGATTTTTAATGTCCCTAATGTGCTCTAACAATCTCACCTTAAAATTGTCTTAGTTTCACCAGTATAAAAGAGATTGCACGGACATCTTAAAATATATATAACCCCACTACTGCTACTACAGGAAAATAATCCCCTGTGTACAAATTTAATATTATTAATAAACTTAAAAGAATGTACTACATGATTACAAACATTACAACTATTAGAAGGAAAAGTGGCAAAAATAACAGGTTGTTGAATAATATTGGAACTTGTGAAAATAAAAGTACCATGTACTAACACGTCTTTAAGGTTATGTCCACATCTATATGACATACAAAGTGACCTGTCTAATAATTTAGACAACTCTCTATCTTTAAAAAGAAAACTCCAGTAATGCTTTAACACACATTTTCTCACTTATATTATAAGTCATCACATATACCGTATTTAACCAAAGCCTGACCACCGGCTTTATCCCAGCCAAATGGAGGACAGCCACTGTCACTCCTCTATACAAAGGTGGAGCGTCCACCAACCCAGGCAATTATAGCCCATCAACCTAACTAGCCTGATCTGCAAGGCCATGGAACGCATTGTCATGGACTTTATAAACAAGGACATTAGCAACATTAGCACTTCTCAAGACTGAGGTGGAATCCTTCAAAGCCCCTGGGCCAGAGGATAATACAGCCCAATCCGCAGAATCCTTTACAAATGCATTCTATGAGCAACTGCAGGAATGCATGGATCTTGCTATCCCAAATAAAACCAAGACTCACTCCTCCAAAAACAGGAGACCGGTCTGGTGGACCCTGGCCATAAATAAGCTATACAACAGAAGGAGGAAGCTACTACATGACAGAGCAAAATCCCAAAAAGGGAAGGCATCTCTGATCAGTATTAGCAAGAAACTTCAATCCCTCATAAAATCATCAAAGGCCAGTTTCAAAAGAAAAATTGCCTTAGACACTAAAGATAATCACAAGGCCTTCTTTAGTTATGTCAGGAACATGGGCGGAAACTTCCAGATATGCTCTGAATTGCTGCATAATGGTACAAAATGTACTGAACCTACAGACATAGCCAACATCCTGGCAGACAGATTTAGCGCAAACTCCCCCTCTTCCCCCCCAAAGGAGCAAATGCCTATCCCAACTGAATGTAACCTCCCTGACATCACAGATGCATAGGTGAAAGCTGCCCTCTCCAAAGCAGAAAACACAGCATCTATGGGACCGGACGGTGTCCCAGGCTGTGTCTTACACGAGCTCCAAGAAGAACTGAACCCTCACATTAAGTCACTGTTCAAACTTAGCCTTACTACAGGATATGTACCCAAAGAATGGCGTACAGTTACAGTGGTCCCACTCCACAAAGGTGGTGCCACAACGGACCCCGGAAACTATCGCCCCATAAGACTGACTAGTCTGGTCTGTAAAGCTATGGAGCGTATTATCATGGAACTCATAAACAAAGACATCGGGAGCCTCCAGAAGCTGGACCCTACCCAATTCGGCTTTGTTAAGGGCAGATCTTGCCTCTTAAACCTAGTTGATTTCTTTGAAACAGTTACCAAAGCTATAGATGAGGGCAGGGTAGTCCACACAACCTACCTGGACCTCGCAAAAGCCTTTGACACAATACCCCACTCGGGCATCATAAATAAGCTTACCAGCTTAAATATCAACCCCTATATCACAAGATGGGTTGCAAACTGGCTCAGAGATAGAACCCACATGGTCAGAATTGCAGGTGCTATGTCCGAATCCAAACCAGTTACAAGTGGCATCCCACAGGGCAAAGTTCTGGGACCTCTCTTGTTTGGTATATACTTCTGAGGTTCAGGCTAACACGGGGAGATTATGGCTGACAATGTTCGCAGATGACTGCAAACTGGGGGCCATAATCGAATCTCCAGCTGACACAAGCATCCTCCAAAAGGGTCTCACAGAGATGGATGCTTGGTGCCAGAGCCACGGCCTCAAGCTAAATGCTAAAAAGTGCATAGTCATCTCCTTTGGGAAAAACAAGGTGCCCACAAATTACCACATAGGTGGTAATCCATTAAGTACGGAAGAAGTAATTAGAGATTTGGGGACCAACATAGATAGTAATCTCTCCTTTGATAATCACGTTGCCAAAGTGGTTAGAAAGACCTTCTATATTGCCCACCTTATCACGAAAGGGTTTGCATCTAGGTCAAGAGAGGTCATTGTGCCCCTCTACTCGTCACTCATCAGGCCCATAATTGAATACAATGCCCCTTTTGGGATGTACCTTACCCTACACCTGCAGCAACTGGAGAGACCCCAGAAGTACTTCACCAAGAGGATCATGGGCTACAAACAGATGTCCTATGTAGCTCGACTAAAGAAACTCCAGCTCTACTCAGTTGCTTACCGCCTACTCAGAGGCGATCTATGCCTGATGTACAAAGCCATGTCAAACCCAGAATTAATGGACATGCTCCACCTCAAAAAATCCAAGTCCCTTAGAGCTACACGCTCCAGGGACCTAAACCTCAGCACAAAAATAAATAGGACATACTGGAGGGACAGATTCATTTCCCAGAGGCTTCCCTCTGGAATAGAATCCCAATTCATGTTAGACATAGCCCCTCACTGACCCTCTTCAAGCGAAATCTGGACGCGTGGATGGGAAATCGCAAATTCACCCCTGGGATCTCTTCTGTGTCCCTGCTAGACAGAGGCACAGTAAACTAATCTTAAAAGGGTACCTTCTGTGACCTACTTTACAGAGGCACAGTAGGCTAATCTAATAGGGAGGTGGAAGCCAAATACACTCTGGCTAGGCTTGTAAATGCCCTAGGGCAGATAGCCTAGTATCTACCTATGAACCTACAAATGCTTGACCTCACACAGTTTGGCTTTGCCAAAGGGAAGTCATGCTTGTTAAACTTAGTTGTCTTCTTCAAAACAGTCACCAAAGCCATGGACATGTGTTGACCTAACCAAAGCCTTCAAAACTATTCCCCTCTTAGGCATAATAGATAAACTCTCCCAGCTAGGCATCAACCTGTATGTTACCAGATGGGTAGCTAACTGGCTCACTTATAGAACCCAATCAGTCAAAATAGGGGAAGCCACCTTGGGGCCTCTACTGTTTGGGATATGCTTTTCTGAGATGCAAGCCAAAACCAGTTATCTGTGGCTGACCAAGTTTGCAGATGACTGCAAGCTGGGTGCCATCTTAAATTCCCCTAGGGATGTGAACATCCTCCAAGACAGTTTTATCCAAGCTAATGACTGGTGCCGGAAGCATGGCCTCAAACTGAATGCCAAGAAGTGCATCATTATCCCCTTTGGGAAAAATGGCATCCACACTAATTATCACATTAATAACAACGTACTAAACACACAGTCAGTCATGAGAGACTTGCGCACCCAGTTTGATAGCAACCTGACTTTTGACCACCATGTTGTCTCTGTTGTACGGAAGGGTTTCTACATGGCCCACCTCATAAGTAAAGGTATATCATCCAGGAACAAGGAGGTCATAGCATCCCTGTACTCCTCCGTTATCAGACCTATTATAAAGTATAATGCCCCCCAATGTACCTTGCCAAGTGCATGCAGCAGCTGGAGAGACTACAGAGGTTCCTGACCAGGAAAATCTAGGGTCTCAAACACCTATCCTATACAGATAGGCTAAAAGCCCTGTCCCTCTACCCAGTCTCCTACACACTGCTCAGAGGTGACCTGTGTCTGGCATACAAGGCCATCTCAGACCCAGCCTTGATGGAGTTGCTGCCTATCCGTAAATGAAACTCCACTTGCGCAACCTGCACTCAAGGGCTCAATTTGGTCTTTGACATTAATAGAACTTGTTGGCAGATAGATGCATGTCCCAAAGACTCCCCCTTCTGTGGACTAAACTCCCTCTCCATGAGAAGCAGAGTACCTCACTGGCCCTCTTTAAGAGGAACCTGGACGACTGGGTGGGAAACCAAAAATACACTCCTGGGATCCCACAGGTGTCCCTACTGGACAGGGGAAACAGGAGCTGACTTTGTGAGAACATGGGCAAAATTCTTGGCTAGGCTTATAAGGGCCTCCGGGCCAATAGCCTGGTATCTTCCTATGAAGCTATGAGGTAGTGAGGTAACTCAAGCCAGTTTAAATATTTGTGGGCAGAGCAGTGGTGGGAGTTATATGACTGACTGCCTTCAAATCTAGGTTCTTTTTTCACTCATAAGTTTTTATTGTTTTTCTTGAAAAGTTAACAAAGACTACTTGTAGATTATCCAAAAGAAATATCAATATGTAAATAATAACAAGAGTAACTAAATTTTTACATTATATACATTGGCCTGAGTATAAATTATATAATAAACCAATCTAAGTCAAATATACAGATATTTTAGATATAAGTTTACCTTTCATCTTCTTAATACCGAGCTTTCAAGAAGAGACTGAATCCATTCTCAATGTTTCGATAAGATGTGGATTGTTGGTCCATTTCTTAGGGATAATCCTTGACTCGTTTACTTTTACTTCCATCAACGGTGCTTCGTTTAGAAGGTTCAAAAATTCTTCAAAAGTTGGTTCAGATTTGGAAAGCCATTTCCTAGAATTTTCTAGCCACTGCTAGAATAGTCCATAGCAAATATACATCTTTCCTATTCATTTCTAGTTTTTCAGTAACATTCAGGAAGATTAAAGATTTTGTTAATACAAAAGTGTCTGAAAATAAAGCTTGCAGAAAATTTCTAATGTCTTCCCAATATTTTTTTAAGTTTAGAATCATGGAATATGTGTATCCAGTCTGCTTTACAGGTTTGCAGACATCTCCAACAAATTGCACTATTAGAAGAAACAAATTTGCTAAGTCTATTAGGTGTATATAATGATCTGTGCAGAAATTTCCAAGTATATATTCTCCAGAATTGAGTGTTACATGTTAATTTAACAGAGTACAATAGATTAGTTTTGTTTTCTGGAGTTAGATTAATTGAGTACCCTTTAGTAATGAAACTCCAATAATTTTGCTTAGGCGTAACTTTATAATTTATATAGATTTGAAATTGTGTTTTTCCAATTAAAGTTATCATATATGATTTTGTATATAAATTTTATGAAGTTTGGCATATCTTTAAAAGAACTACTAATTGTTCTGCACAAATCAGACATGTATAGTGTTATATTTTGAAATAACCAGTCAGATGATGATAAATTGTACGTATTGGCTATTTGTTGACTATCAATTGGTTTTAAATCTTTAATACAGTGTTGCCAACAAATACAATTTTTAGTTTCCCATAAAATTAAGACATTTTTATGTATCTTGTTGCGAAAACCCTTTGTAGAGCTAAAAGTAGTTAGAATATTCATCTAAATCTTTATGTCTGGATTGGACATAATACATTTTTTAAATATGTTAAAGATATAGTTTATAAAAGTCAGATTAGTAGGTTTTGTTCTGTTATATTGGATACATATACATAAAATATGCCATGGTATATTATAATATCCGTCTAACATAGCATTTTTTATCAAAGAATTTTCATTCAAAAGAATAATAGTAAGTATTTTTTTCCAATTGGAGGAGTAGCTAGGGTCTATCCAATTGATAACAATTATAAAGATAGAAGCTCTAATGTAAGTTTCTATATCTAGAAAGTTAATTCCTCCTTGGTCCCAGGGTCTAATATGATGTGTGATAGCTATTCTGTTTCTGTTAGCGTACCAAAGGAATTTTAATAAACATGAGTTTATTTTTTTTAGTATAAGTTTGTCTGGAATCCTGGGAATAGCTTGTGCTATGTTAAGAATTTTCAGAATAATATCATTTGTATTAATTGTAATCTGTCTTCAAAGTACAGATTGAGTTTGTTCCATTTTATGATATAAATATTTAAGAAGTTTATGATATTATTATAGTTAATATTTAGTATTTCTTCTATGTTATTACATAAAGTAATACCTAAGTAATTTTGAGTGAGTACTTGTTTACCAATTATGTGATTTTCATCCACTAAGATTTTATTCTTTTTGATTAACACTAGGTAATTAGATTTAGCTTCATTAAAATATAGACCTGAGGCTAAGTAAAATTTTTCTGCCTGAACATCTAATTCCTCTAAAGATTATTTTGAATAAGTCAATGTGAGAAGTACATCATCTGCGAAAAGCATAATTTTAGAATTATATTGTCCATGTATATCGATACCTTTTATTATAGGATTTAAGCGGATTGAAGAAGCAAAGGGTTCAATAGCTAGTGCAAATAAAACTGGGGAAAGGGGACATCCTTGTTCTGTACCTTTTGTAATTGCAATTGACTCAGAGGTGAAAGGACCAAGTTTTACATATGCTAGGTTATTTTTATAGATATTTTTTATCAGTGAAATGAATGTGTGAGGAAATTCATAGAGTTCTAGTATTTTAAATAAATAGTCCCATTTTAATGAGTCGAAAGCTTTTTCTATATCTAGGGCAATTAATAATGCTTCCTGATTATTTCTATTTAAGATGTCAATTACAGTTAGAATTCTTTGAATATTATCATTAGTTCACCTGTTATGGATAAAACCACTTTGATCTTCATTTTTAATATGGGGTATGAATTTTTCATTCTGTTGACAAGGATTGACATGACTATTTTATAATCATTATTGAGAAGAGAAATAGGTCTGTAGAAGCTACATAATGTAGAGTCTTTATTCTCTTTTATGATGGATGTGATTAAAGAGCAACACCATGAAGGTGGAGTTGAATTATGAGTTTGGATTTCGAGTAAAGTTTTGTGAAATAGTGAGATTATGGAATTTGGAAAATTTTTATAAAGTTCAATTATAATACCATCGATTCCTGGAGCTTTATTACTTTTGCTTTTCTTAATATTTTCTGTAATTTCTTTATGTGAGATTTGTTTCTATAATTCTAGTTTTAATATTTCTGGGATTTTCTTAATATTTGAAGAATTTAGATCTAAATTTGAAATCTGGAGTCTACTCCAAGTTCTTTTTGGTACCAAAAAAGACAGGGGACTGGAGACCTATTTTGGATCTCAGCAGGCTGAGCAAGTCTGTTCAAAGAACGAAATTCCGGATGGTCACACTTCAGTCCATTCTACCCTTCCTGGGTCAGGACAGTTGGATGTGCTCTATAGACCTTCAGGATGCGTACTATCATATCAAAATGAACAGGCGCTCCAGGAGGTTTCTCCGCTTCCGGCTGGGAGCCAGTCACTACCAATTCAGAGCCCTGCCCTTTGGCCTCGCCACAGCCCCCAGGGTGTTTACCAAATGCATGGCAGTGGTTGCGGCTCACCTGAGACGACAAGGATTCCAGGTGTTTCCATTCTTAGACTGGCTCCTCACTGCCACCACCAAGCATCAGCTACTCCATTCCAGAGATTATACCCTCCAAATTTGCAACAAGCTAGGTATCTCTATAAACTCCAAAAAGTCTGCCTTGTCGCCTTGTCAATCTATTACCTTCATAGGCGCCATTTTAAACACTGTGGAACTGTCAGCAAAACTGCCTGTACAAAGGATTTCAGACATTCGCGATCATGTTCAAATCCTACTACAAGAGAACAGAGTCCAGGCCAGATTCGTACTAAAAACCCTAGGTCTCATGGCAGCAGCCATCACATTACTCCCCCTAGCTCACTTTCATATGCGGATCCTGCAATGGATGCTGTTTTCCCAGTGGTCCTTTCAACAGCTTCCAATGTCACACAGCATTCTAATCACTCAGTCATGCAAAAGGCACCTTTCGTGATGGATGGTCTCCCCTCAGGTTCTTCAGGGCAGACCTTTTGTCCTTCCTCCTTCTGTGGCTACTGTGACAACAGATGCCTCCCTGATCGGGTGGGGGGGGGCATTTTCAGGGCAGGACAGTCCAGGGCACATGGCAACCTTTCAAAGGCCACCTGCACATAAATGTCTTGATGAGAGCGGTACTTTTAGCGTTGCAGGCCCTTCAAGACTCTCTACCCACCGGGACTATTGCAATTCAGACAGACAATATGTCTGTAGTGTGGTACATCAACAAGCAGGACGGAACCAGGTCCTACCCCCTATGTCGAGAAGCAGTCAGACTTTGGCAGCGGGCGATCTCTTCTCAACAGTTTCTGGTAGTAACGCATATCCCCGGGAAGTCCAACGTCATAGAGGACAGGCTGAGCAGAGCCATTCTCATGCCCCACGAGTGGTCTCTCAACCAGCTAGTAGCGGAAAAAATTCTCAGAAGGTGGGGTCAGCCTTGCTGCGATCTTTTTGCAACCCCTCAAAACAGCAAGTACCCAGACTTCTTCACCCTCTTCCCGCTCCCAGGTCTTCCCCCCAGAGACGCTCTAGTCCACGATTGGCCCCGGGGTCTTCTGTATGCTTTCCCCCCTTTCCCTTAATTACTCAGTTAATCCAGAAAGCAACTGTTTTGAGATCCAGAATGATCCTTGTTGCCCCTTACTGGCCTCGACAAATTTGGTTTCTGTTCCTGCAACGTCATCTACTAGATCAGCCCTGGCATCTGGACCCAGCGCCAGATCTTCTGACACATCAGTCGGGCGGGCTGCATCAATCTCTCCAATCTCTCAACCTCACAGCTTGGTTGCTCCACTTCCAACCCTAGCCAGGTTTCCCTCAATCTCTCATTCAGTTCGTGACATCATCCTTGGTTCACACAAGTCTACTTCCAGAAAGACTTATGCTAGCAAATGGAAGCGTTTCTCTGTTTGGGCAGGGGAGAAACAAGTTAAACCTTTTACAGCTCCTGCCCATACAGTTTTAGAGTTTTTGGCAGAACTTTTTCAAATGGGTTCTTCTTCAGCCACCATCAGAGTTCAGCTGGCAGCTATTGCGAATTTTCATGTTGGATTGTCAGAGACCAGCATTATGTCACACAAACTTTGTAAAGCCTTTCTAAAAGGAACCCTCTTACTTAGGCCCCCTGTAAAAGATCCTCCCCCACCATGGGACCTAAATTTGGTGCTGTCGTCTTTAATTCTCCCTCCCTTTGAGCCTGCGGCTTCCTGTTTGTTAAAGTTGCTCTCTTGGAAAACTCTGTTTTTAGTAGCCATCACTTCAGCGAGAAGGGTATCGGAACTTCAAGCCCTTTGTGTTCGCCCTCCTTACCTTGTTTTTCACAAAGATAGAGTGTCATTTAGGACTAATCTGTCCTTTTTACCCAAAGTACTCTCTGAAAAAAATCTGAATCAGACCATCAATCTTCCTGTTTTCTTCCCACTTTATACCAATAGGTCTGAACGGAAGTTACATTGTCTGGACGTTCACCGTCAATTATGCTTCTACCTGGATAGAACCAAGCAGATGAGGAAATCAGAACAGCTCTTCCTGTCTTACGTGGAAGGGAAGCAAGGCCTGCCAGTTTCCAAAGTAACCTTGTCCAGGTAGTTGACCTCTGTTATCATGTTGATTTACCAATTGAGGCATAAAGAGCTCCCTATTAAGCCCAGAGCTCATTCAACCAAAGCATTTGCTTCTTCAGTAGCCTTTCAGGCAAGATTGCCAATGGATTCCATTTGTGCAGCGGTCACATGGGCCTCTCCTCATACCTTCATTTCTCATTACAAGCTGGACATGACCTCTAGAAGTAGGGCAGATTTTGGTTCCACTGTACTCAAGAGTTTGTTCCATTGAGCCACCCAGGACTAAGGTGTTAGGGACGCTGTCCTATCCAGCAAGAATGAAGGCGAGATTGACAACTTAACATTGAGAAGTTATGTCTTACCATAACGTTCCATGTTAGTTGTCTTCTTCTCACTTTCTTTCTTGCGTCCCACCCTCCATCCCCCTAGCCTGGCAAGACCGACAGTATCTTCTGAGATGTGTTATCATGAAAGTTATCTCCTTAGCTACCTCTCTTCCTTTTCTTGGTAACTCTTATAAGTGTTTTATATACTTAGATATATAGAGGTAGATATATATATATATATATATATATATATATATATATATATATATATATATATATATTCTGTGTCATAATGGGGACATGCATGTCCATAGTGTTAGCTATCAAACGAGATCTGGGTATATCATGCCTAGCATTATGGGACATAGGATAGCCTCGAGCCGGTAAAAATAGCTCTCGAGCTTTAGTAATAGGCCGAGTCGGAGCCGAGGTTCGGCTCCGAACCCATCCAGCAAGAAAGAAGGCGAGAAGAAGACAACTAAAGTGGAATGTTATGGTAAGTACATAACTTCTCATTACATTGCAACTGAACTAAAGCATTCCAACAAACAAAACTTTGCTTGAGTTTTGAGGAGTAATGTAACACAGTGCATAGTTTCATCTTTTATTTCACTTTACAGTTGATAAAAAAGTCTTAAGAGTACATAGATTATTTTGTAGAAAATAATGTATGATAAAACCTATGTTACCCTAAAAAGTAGGAGCCATCATCTAGTTTACACAATCTTTTGCGGATTATGCTCCATTCACGTTACATGTATTTGCATGCTTTCAGCTTTATATGTAAGATTATATAATGGATTTTACCTGACTTGCATAGTGCAAAGTGGTACTCAGTCAGTCATTGTCAACAACAAATGACTGCTTTGAAAAGGTGACCTTAAAAACAGTGAGCAATATAGACAAGGAGCAAGTAATATGTACCTGTGTACCTTTCATTCACTGATATTGAGATAGGGTCACTCTTGCAACCATAATAATCCTGAATGTGAATTGATTTTCCTAGCAGATTCATACACTGTCTGTGGTTTTTAGTGAATCTAACATAACAAACTGTCATTTAATGACTGCATGGATTTCACCAAACCCAGCTACATAAAATTTCCTTTAATAAGTGTGCAGATTTGGGTTATTCTGAGGGTGCAGCTTTTTGATCATCCTTTTTTATTTATTTCTCTTAGTCTTTGAAATGTGTTCTTATTCATAAGGTCAACATTGATTAGATTAAATGTGTTTAATGTATTACTAACTCATACTTTATAGCACAATGTGCAGTGATAATGCAAAATATATTTAACATCAGAAAAAGGAAGAGACAGTTAGTTTGAGAACCAAACATTAAAGTGCTAGGATTAGCCACACTCTTTATTTATTTGTGTGTGTGTGTGTGTGTGTGTGTGTGTGTGTGTGTGTGTGTGTGTGTGTGTGTGTGTGTGTGTGTGTGTGTGTATTTATATATCAACTCAGTGATCGCCATGCCTTGGTAAAAATTGAATATTTTGAGAAATGGAATCTTCAGCTTATTATATGAAGTCCATCCTTTCAGCCATTCGATCTATTTAATTTGGATTGTGCTCTACCAGGTCTTGGTATTTCAAATGCTTGCCCCTGTGGGGACACATGGCTATACAGTGTTTTTACTGAGATTAGGACAAGTACAGAGAGAAAACTACAACACTTGCAAATGATAAGAAAGGACAGTGTTCTTTATTTACAGTGTCTGGCATATAAAGCAAGCACATCCAGTGTCCATGATAATGGAAGTTTATAATGAAGGAACCTGGCATCAATACTGTCACTACAGTGGCAGTGAACAAAAGTAGGTTGGGGATAATGTCTATACAACTTTGTGTACAACCAAGTATTTGTACAATTATGTACGTGTGTCAGTCAGAAGTAAGATTTCAAATTTGATCATTCCATTTCTGTACCTTCCTCTTTTCTCTGAGTTGTTCATCTTTTCCCATTCCTTTTTCTTACCCCTCCCTTTTTATATCGCCTATTCAAGTATAAAGTATATAAATGTGTGCCTATCACTTTAAGAGAGATTAGGAAGTGCGTAAAATGATCTACTCTGTGGTGTTTCAACTTTACCACAAATCCTTTCGACTCACAAGGAAGAATGTCATTTAATGGGAGGTAGCTCATAGGGGAGACTTGATACAAGCAGAAAGTGAAGAGAAAAGAAAAAGAAAGGGGCAATTGATTGGACAAGAGTATCGTTCATCAGAAAGGGACCTCTGAATCAAAGCAGGTGAGAGAGTGAGGGATAGAGTGTCACACTAGCTGAAACCTACCACCCCATCTGATCCTTCCCTCCCCACCCTCCGCTTTATTTTATTGACTCTTCAAAGCTACATGCCTTGATTGAGAGACCAAATGTAACCATTGTTGATGTCACCTACATTAATATAGCTGAATAGACTGTTCGAGCTTAATGTAAAGCGATAAGCACTTTTTGCAGGCTCGTGGACAACACACTAAAGATTTCTGACAGTTCTCGGGCTCCGAGAACGTTGTAAATTCAAAAACACAGAAAATAATCACAAAAGCAGGAATGTTAGCTGTTTTTAAATACCAGCAAGCAAATATCTTGTCTAATACTATTTTAAAAGCACACTTCATCACTAAAGAAAAATCTCATGTCTGTATGCAACTCGAATGTCTCGCTTAACTGAGAGTACAGTGACAGCATATAAAGCTTTGCTTTTTAACCAATTTACCCTCAACTCTCATAGAAATTTAATAAAATGTCTTTCTCCTGTATCACATCCTTCCGTTTCACTACTACGGACAAGCAATGAGGGAAAAATAATGATTAGACAGTTATTTTAAAAATTGTTAACATTTGGAAGAATGTTTATATACTAACTACAAATGTAATTTTAGAGTGAGAGGAAATGAGAAAGCCAAAACCAAGCAATGGAAACGCTTCACACAATAAATATATCTAGTAGGATAAGACAGAAAAGAAAAAATATTATACATACTTTTTTTATTGTCCTTTTAGCAAGTGATTCATATTTTAGTTGATTCTTTGAGAGAAGCAGTAGAAGAAACATTTTTAGATTCAGTTCTTTGTTTTTTTGTTTTTTTCTTTACATCAGTCCAAGTATTTTTTTTTCATGTGATCTTTTCAGGGAGGTAGTTGAAGTCCAGTCTATGTCCTCTGGAATTGCTATTATGTTGTTGTTTTTAATGAAGGTGGTTGCTTCTTCAAGATTATTAGAAGATCTCATTTCATTAGAAAAGAACATCCTTATTTTTGCAGGATATGTAAGTTGGGCTTTTATTTTCATTTATTTAAGTAACTGCACCAGTGGCCAGGATTTTTTTCCTCATTTCTATAACTCTGGAGGAATAATCATTGTCAAATCTGATTTGTGAATGTTTATATTTCAGTGGACTTTTCCTCCATGCAGATTTAAGTACAAGTTCTTTGTCCTGGTAAGAGAGAAATTTAACCACAATAGATCTTGGTGTGGAGATGGATGAGGAAGGTATTGGTTTCCCTATAGCTCTGTGCACTCTTTCTATACCCTAGGATAAACCTTCCTTTAAACCTAAGATGTCAGGTAACCAGGAGTTTAAAAATAAGATAATATCTTCACATTCTGACTTTTCCGGTAACCCGAAGATTCTTAAATTTGTTCTCCTTTCTCTGTTTTCCAGATCATCTAATTTATTAATAAGCCAGTTGTTTTGTTGCAGGATAAATTTACCTTGGGATTCTTCTTCTTTAAGCCTCCCTTCTATGTCACAAAGTGATGTTTCAATGTCAGATAATTTAGTTTGATTTTGTAATAATTCTTTAAAGGTTTCAGTTTGTTTTTGAGAGTTTTCTTTTAAATTCTCAAGATTTTCTTTGAAGATGTCCATTTTCAAGGATAGTTCTTGTAATGTAGAAGACATCAACTGAATTTCTTTTTTCAGTGTTGTTTCTTAATGAGAATTCTTTGAGGAACTAATTTCCAAAGTAGAAGATTAAACTCCAGCTAATTCTGACAGGAACATTTTGATGAATGTCTCCCAAAGTTGGTGTGGTGATGGTAAGGATAGATATCTCTGATGTTTGATATATTTTTTTTCTAGGATTAAATTATTATTTTCTTGTTTTTTTAGAGTAATTTTGTGGAGCTCTGAAAAAGTGCTGCTTTCAGAATGCCATCTAGCCTTTCTCATCAAATCAAATCTAGGTTCTTTGCTATAGGAAAGCTCACATTTTGATTTTAGGGAGATATGAATATTGGTGAAAATGGGTGAGGCATGTAGTAGTGAAGTAAGGAGGCATGTATTGGCTAGAGTAACAGTTGAGGAGCTGGTAAGGAGTCTTTCTGATCTGTAGAGTATGCCCAGTTTTTGGTGTTTTGTTTTTATGCACTTTTGATTATGAAGCTCAAATTGCAGTTGGTCGTCTTTTATGACACCAAGTAACTTTGTGTGAGATACAACTTCAGTTTCAGTATTGTTGAGAGAGGATAGTTTGAAGGAGTCTTTTATGTGTGTTTGGGATTTGGGGAGAAATAAGAGCAATTTTGTTTTATTTGGATTTAGGAAAACTGATGGTCACTGAGCCACTTTTCAGTAGAATTGAAAGCTTATTGAGTGATAGATTGTAACTGGAAAG
Organism: Protopterus annectens; assembly: GCF_019279795.1. Taxonomy (NCBI): domain Eukaryota; kingdom Metazoa; phylum Chordata; order Ceratodontiformes; family Protopteridae; genus Protopterus; species Protopterus annectens. The sequence continues at coordinate 94,769,067 of NC_056751.1, forward strand.
GACTGTTAGAGGAGCAAAAGACAGTGCAGTTATCTGCATATTGTATAAGTGTAGCTTGTTGTGAGGATGTATGTAGGTAATTTATAAACATGTTAAAAAGGAGAGGGCCAAGTACAGAGCCTTGTAGGACACCTGTATTAACTGAGAGAAAAGATGAGTAAGTAGAGGGCCATTTAACTGATTGTCGCCGGTTAGATAGGTAGCTAGAGACCCAAGTAACTGTTGTACTGGAAAAGCCTAAAGCAGACATTTTTGAGAGTAGTTTGATATGTGAGACTGTATCAAAAGTTTTACAGAGATCTAAAAAGAGGGGAAAATTGTTGTTATCTCTGGCTTTAATAATGCAATCCAAAAAAGCAACAAGGGCAGTCGTTGTGCTGTGGTCTGGGCAAAAGCATGTTGGGTAGATGTTAATAGATATTCTTGAAGTAAGTATTGTCAAAGTTGTTTATGAATACATTTTTCTAAGATCTTGCAAAGTGGGGACAAGATTGCAACTGGTCTGAAGTTTATTTCAGTGGAGTTTTCCACTTTATGAAGAGGAATGATGTAAAATTGTTTTCCAGAGAGATGGGATGTATGACTCATGAATAGATTGATTGATCAAAATAGAGATTGGGTAGGCAATAGAGGGGGCAGGAATCTTTAGATATTAATATGAGAGATTGTCTACAGAGGGCTTAAAGTTGTGTAATAATTTTTTATATAGGAAGTAGAGACAGATTTTGAGTTGAAAATTGCATTGTTAGAACTCAAGTTTATCAGGAGTGGCAGGATTCTCTAGGGTGTTTTGGTTGAGGGTGGCTATTGAGTCTATGAAATGGGAGTTAAATTTAGAAGCAGTTTCTAAGGGCAAGATGTCTGGGCAAGGGTTATGGGTACTAGGAGTTCAGTGGTGTAATATTTTCTTGATAGTGGAGCAAAACTTTGGGGGGGGGGTATGTTTTTGGTTACCTTGGGGATGGAAGTAATATTTCTTATCAGCAGTAACTTGTTTTTTGTCATGTTTCAAAGTTGTTTGTAGGTCTGTAGGTGAGCTTGAGATTTGTATTTCCACTAGTTTCTCCAAGCTTTGTCTCATATATATTAACATTATGCATGTAACTCTCTTTTTTCTTATAGGAGCGAGGCTGTCGAGAATGTCAAGAAATATTGTATTAAATTTTAGAACTGCATTATCCAGTGGTAGGGAATAGATGGACCAATTAATGTTATCAAGGATGCTGTTAAAGATTTTAGAACTGAAATTTGAGAGGGTGTTTAGTCACTGTATTTCTGAAAAAATATACAATCAAAGTAGACCTGGGAATGGACAGCCTTTTATAATACACTTGTTTATCTGAAAAGAAAACATCTTCTCATAAAATGAATGTAGATGTAAAGGTAGACACAGTATGCTTTACTATTTAAAAAAAAATGAACATGTATTTTTATCTAGAGGTATGACCAAGATGATTTCTTTTAAGAAATTAGAAGGTTTTTTTTCTATTTTATTTTTTTCATGCCTGTTGGCAGTGGGCAGCATAGGGGACGCGATCTGAGTGTTATGCTGGTCTATTTTGGCATGAGGGAAAGGGAAGGAAAAGAAAGAAAAAAAACACAGCATAGACTTGTATTGGTCACATATTATTGTATTTAGTTGGTATGGTCATTCCTCCTGAGTTGTGAGTGTTTAGCATTATCCCTGTGACAGCCCTAGCCTTCTGTGTGCTGCTTTCACACAGAAAATAGTATAAACATATATTTTTCATTTGTTGTTATACTGGGTCGGTTTTATCATTGCTCCTAGATTTACAAGTGTTCAGCAGCATCACTGTAATTGCTAGAGCTGTTTACATGCTGTTTTGGCATGAAGAAAATAGCATAAATGTGTTTTATTTTTAATTATTATTGTTTCTGACTGGTTTTGTCATCCCTCCTGGATTTGCGAGTGTAGCGCATCATTACTGCGATAGCTCGAGTCATCTATAACCATATTTTGTTTTTATCTCCTAATCTTCCTGCTTAACAGCAAAGGAAAAAAAACTCTTTTGAGGTAATTAAGCCTCACGAGCAGCTTGCAGCTTCTTTTTGTCAGCACTGTCATCTTTAGCATCAAGCTGTACCATCAGGAAGAGAATGGTGACCTTTAACCCCACACTAAGTGCATGGAATGTCAAAACTGCTGCATAATGGGTTTGATCAGCTGTTTTCATTGACAGAGATAAGTTATTTTGAAGAAACTTGATAAAACTAGACTATGAACTATATCCAAAGAAAGAGAAATAAGGGGACAAGGATCGGAGGTATGATAACCATTATTAAGAGACAGAAAATATTGAAAATGTAAGTAAAGAACACAAGGACTTTTAATTGTAAGAGCAACACAAACTTAATAAAATGGGTTTGTTTGAAAATATATAACTGGCGGCTCATGTTAATAATTGTTTAACTGACAAAAATCTGATGCATCATATTATTTAAAATGGAACGTACAATATTACTGAAATATTATTTTTGGCACACTCACAATTGTCACAGGTTTTGTAATAGTGTCTAAACATTTACTGTATAATAACATAGGTATACAGGAATTCTGATACAATATACTTTGAGGTAGTGTTACTGATTTCAGGCTTGAGTTTTATAACTCTAATGGGCTTAGTAGTTTATTAGAGTTGTCTGACTTTCTCCTAATGTTCACAGTAGCACTATAAATAACAGCTGTTAAGGTGTTTCAGGCAACATATTTTTGATTATTAAATGTTTGTACATTTGTCAGTAGACAGATTACTTGGTTTTAGTAGTAAAAAAAAAAATATTTTGGAAGAAATTATGTGCACAGTAAAGCCATGGCATACAGACAGTAAATTGAGAGCTGGTTTAGCCCACTAAAATCATTTTAAGAAATTATTTTTGTTACAAAGCTATACCATTCATATGACTAGTGAACATAACTACAAGGTATGCATTCTCTAAGAACCATATTGTTTTTGTGGTAAAGAATAATTGCATCATATAAAAGGGTAATTCTGGCAGTATCTACTTAGTTGAGGTGAAGGCATTTTCAAACAATGTTTAGAGATATATTAGATGTTAAATAAGTCACGTAATCAAAAAAGGGAAGAGGAGAGGGAGAATAAAAAGAAAAAAACAAGTATCATAGCTATGAGACAATGGACAGATTTACTATATACAATGCTTGAGTTGTAAAAGTAAAAGGCTTTGGAGGAGGCCATACTTTTTATGTACATACTCCCAGGTTCTTAACTACTAAATCAATCTCTAAAGAGGTGTAATGTTGGGGTAGATACTTGGAGAGTAAGGAGTTGGATGAGGAGGGGAGAGGGGAAGAGAGGAAGAAAAGGGAAAGACAAAACAAACTTTATTAGAAGCACTGCAACATAATATTATTGAATGTTAAACTTTCATTCAATACCAAATGTGTGTATGATTCCAACTTTACTGGAAAACTTTCCTATTTTGGTGAAAGTTAAAGCAACATTTAAATTTGCAATCACTTATGAAGTTTTGTTATAAAGTTGTTTTAATCTTGATATTGATTTACAGTAAGTAGATTTACTTTTAGACCCATATATGTGTGAAAATAGATAGAAATACAGTCTTGATAAAACATAGTATTTGAGTTATAACTATTTGAGTTACTATAGTTTATACTTAAATTGTTAAAGAATTCAGTTTCATGTAGGTAGAAGCTGAACATATTGTATTTGGTTTGTAAGATTGAGGTAGAGGGTGGTTTGATTGACTCTTTAATCAAACCAGGAACACATTGTTTCACGTATGTCTTTGTATTTAGAATTTTGTTTCATAGTTTAAAAATTAAATTGTTTATTTCATCCATGACAAACTACTTTATAGGCTATATTAGGTCTATGTGTGTAAATCATATTATAGATGTTCTGAACATATTTCAATTGCATGATGGATTTTAAGTGCTTATCACTCAATGTCAATGGGCCTTAATAACAACATAAAAATGCATAAAGTGCATATAATCTTTTTGCAAGAGACTCCTTTACTTAAAGATTTAGACAAGTGGTCTTTTAAGAAATATACTCTACTAGCAGCTTCCTGTTACAAAAGCAAAAAGAGAGGAACTCTTATATTGTGGAAAAACTCTTATACCATGCCCAAAATTATTAGTACTTATACTGATAATGATGGAATGATGTGTCTTGTAGTAGTAGAAATAAATAAATGTTATACATTGATCAACTCTTATTTGATACCATTACCTGGCTTAGGGTCTGGATTTGTAGGTAAATATCTAGATACTATAACTCTCCATACCAGAGGCAAAATTATTTTAATGGGTGGTTTTAACTGTTTATTAACATCCTCGGCTGGGATGCCTTCTGTGCGAAGTCTGCATGTCCTCCCTGTGGTCGCATGGGTTTCCTCCGGGTACTCCGGTTTCCTCCCAAATCCCAAAGACATGCTGCAGGTGGATTGAACACTCTAAATTGGCCCTAGGTGTGAGTGCGTGTGTGTGTGCCTTCTGTGGAAGGTTGGGCACCGGGCTGGCAACTCGACACTGTAAAACTCCACTGCCAATCATGAGTGGACAGGTGATCCACTGTGGCGACCCCTAACCGGGAAAAGCCGAAAGAAGAAGAAGATTAACAGATAGGGATACATCCAGAGTCAGCAAGCCCAAATTATCAGCACAATCCAAAAATGTGAATCACTTCATTTCTTCAATGAATCTTAGAGATATTTATGATCTAATTGAAACAAATTCCCTTGATTACACTCATTATTTCTTTAGATTTGGAACCCAAATTAACATAGATAAAGTGTTTATTTCTAATAATTCAAACTCCAAAGTAATAGAAGTTTTAATAATGTCATGTCTACTTTCTGATCATAATGCCCTTACTTTTAACCTCAAAATAAGTAATAATGATTTAGTTTTTTGGCAAAGAATTCCAACTTGCATAACAAAAATCAAAGGTTTAAAAGACTGGGTTCTAAATGAAATAAACATATTTTTGGAATTTAATAACAGTGGTGAGGTAATTGACACCATTCTATAGGACGCTTTAAAAATTTGCCTCTGTGGTAAGATAAAGAATTTGTATTTTTTTAAAGTGGAAAGAATGGGATAAAGAATTAATGGAATTGCAAACCAAAGTAGATAAATTCAAATCAAACTTAAACCACAATGATAAAATCATATGTGCAGAACTATCAATCTTAAATCAGAAATACCTTGACATTCTAAATCATAAGGTTTCAATCAATATGGAGAGACTCAAATTACAGTCCTATTCTGTAAATCCTGGACATCTACATAAAATAGCCATCAGAACTCAACAAGTTAATAACTTGAATCATATTAATGAAGTCAAATACACAGTTAATGGCTCCATTAAAAAAACAACAGATTTAACGGATATACTAGAAGCATTTAAAAATATTATGAATCAATTAATGATGTAAACCATGATTTAGAAAACAATACCATAATGGATACATTTCACCAAAACAATATAAATAATAAATTATCGAAACAATAAATTAAAGTATTAAATAAACCAGTATCACTCTCAGAATTGAAAGACCAGATTAAAAGCCTTAAAACTAATAAGGTTCCGGGCTTAGATGGATTAATTCCAGAAATATATAACATTTTCCCAGACTTAACATTAAAAATATTAAGTGCTTTCTCTATAATTAAAAATGATTTAAAAGTCCCCCTTTTTGGATATATTCCTTGACTACCCTAATTTTAAAACAAGAAAATAAACCACAGTTATGCTCCTTCTATCACCCTATTTCTTTACTAAATATTGATTATAATTTTTTTATGTCCATGTCCGCTAAGAGGTTAAATGATATATTACCCAGTGTTATATATCATGATCAAACTGGATTTATATTATACAGAAGGGTGCAGGACTATATAATAAATTACTTTCTCTCATAGATATTTCTAATAAAACTAAAAACAACTAACTAGTATTAGTTTGGATATTGAAAAAGCCTTTGATTAAATTGGCTGGGTATATTTACATAAAATTCTCCAAGGATATAACTTCCCCCTAGATTTAATTAACTTAATACTAAAATTGTATGATGACTCTTAAGCATGCATTAAGATAGGATCTTGTCTAACATTACCATTTAAAATAACTAAAGGCACAAAGCAAGGCTGTCCATTATCACCTCTACTGTTTGCCCTGTCAATAGAACCCCTTGCCACTTATATAAGAAACAGTAGTAATATAAAAGGATATTCCATAAATAGAGACCATTGTTCAAAAATTCAGCTATTTGCGGATGATATCCTTTTAACAAGCGAGGATATTGACTCTTATTTGCATCATATTATCGACTTAATTCATTTATTTGAAAACGTTTCAGAACTAAAGTTTAATCAAATTAAAACTGAAGCTTTATTAATCAATAAAAAAATTAATAAAAGTCTACAAAATCAAATGAGCTTTAATTGGGAAAAATACAGTACTTATGAATTGGTATAAAGCCTACCTGGAGAGAAACTATACTCCTGAACTATGCTAACCTAATAAATATAATTACTAACCTAATAAATACCGAAATAAAATGTTTTTTACCATGAAGACAGACTCACATTAATAAAAATTACCATTCTTCCAAAAATCTTATTTTACACACAATCTTTAATTTTAATCCCTCACAAAAAATTCTTAAAGTAAATAAATGTCATACTAATTAAGTTCCTCTGGTTTCCTCAATAACCAAGAATCGCTTACAGTTGGCATGTAAGGGGTTGGGATGATGGAGGAATTGGCTTCCCCAACATTGAAATGTATTCAAAATCTACTATTATTAACATAGTCTTACACTGGTTAAGTGCTGCTTATACCACAAGTTGGAAACAATTACATGAAACTTATATAATTTCTAACGCTAATTATGAAACTCAAACAGACTTCTTGTTAGGAATTAGTAAAATATATTGGATACTACGAGATTATTGTCTATATAACTGGAAGTTCAGTAATTTCACATACATTAATCAAAATTTTAGTTCCTTTAAAACTATAATAGAAAGTAACTATAGTATTAAGCAACTACTTTCTCTCCTCTTTCCTATTGCAAATACTTCAGATTGCTTAGAGTCCTTTAGCATAAGTAAAATGTTAAATTTTAAAGATAACTTAAAATTCTGGTATAAATTTTTAGATAATAAAGTACATCCAGCAAATATACTATAGCTAGATATAATGTTATACAAGATAATTGGTTGACATTACAAACCTTACAACAGTTTATTGAGACTAAATTAAAGTTATCAATAAATTCAAAAACAAATATTTTGCCAAAAAATGTTAAAATTGTTAATGTGTAATAACTCGACAATTAGGGGTCATAGATTATATATTTCCATCAGATGTAAAATCCTGCGAGTTGAATTCTTACCATTTGATTCAACCTTTTGGGACTACTATACAGTAGTGAACCAGGAATCTCTATGGAAGATTGTTATTAAAATCAGTGAATAACACTACACCCTCTTTTTATTGGAAGTTATTTACCTGGAAGTTTTAAATAGAAGTTTTTTTTACTCCTCATAAAATAGCTATTATTTTAAAGAACAAAAAATTTAAATGCTAGAGATATGCTGAATTATTGGAAGCTAATTGGGTACATATGTTTATTGAATGTAGAGTTGTCTTATAATTTTGGGATGGCTTTAGATGTTTTGTAAAGGCTTTGTGGTCTGATAATTGTTATGTTACAGATTTTGTATTATTATTTAATGTTCCTATACCAAGTTTGATACCAGAACATGAAATTCCACTCCTTTGGTCACTTCTGGCCTTTGCTAGAAAATTAATCACATTGAATTGGAAGAGTAAACAAAATATATTATTTACTGACTTTATAAATTTAGCTAGAATTGTTTGTAAGAGCGAATTGCACACTGTTTGTACCAGAATGTATAACCCAACTCATAAAACACTAGTATGGCGGAAACTACAGATGTTATTAGATAAATATTAATGGTTTGCATATTTTACATCAACTTTTGTCTTGGATGATTGTATATAATTGTACATAGTTAAATTCTTGTTTCTTTGTCTTTTTACTTGCATTTTATGTTGTTTCAAATATGTATACTTGTTACGATTACTAACTTTGATTGTAAAATCAAATAAAAAAATGTTTAAAAAAAAGTGTGATACAAGTAAAATGCTGTGTTACTAGAAATGCAGTTATTCAGGTTGGATCATGGGAATGTCATAGTACAGCTGCAGTACACTACACAAAGGGAGTAGAGAAATGGCAGAGACTTAAAAACTTGCTGCACAGAAACACTGGAAGATCACATGTTCAAAATATTGACTAGAAGGAAGGAGAGAGGAAGTGGAGGATACTGGGAAATGTGTTAAGGACAGGAAGTACGCAGGGCTAATTGTATAGACCAGCTAAAATGGCAAAGATGTATGGAAGGGGAGAAGCTATGCTTCCAGTGGGAGAATAGTGAGGTTTCCAAGTCCCTCAGAAAATATTATGATTTATTGCAACTGGAATTTCCAGAACCTTCACCAATCTTTCCAGTTTTGTCAACCTTGGAGGATGTTTTTGTCATAGCCTGCAATTTTCATGGCAGCCACCCTGCTGTCCCCCCCCCAAACAACAGATAGAAAGATTGTATGAAGTTACTCAGTGTTTCAAGTTTTTATACATCCATTTCCAGACTTGACCCAACAGCTATAGCTGTAGTGCATTCCACTGCTATTAAACATCTATCTATCCATCCACAAGCCCTTTTTCCCATTTTTGCACATGGGAGCAGGGTGTCATTTCAACAGAGGCAGTCATCTAGAGCCTAGGTTTACACCACTGGGTGGCTAGCCTTGCTGCTGTAGTTCTACCACACTGCACTGTCACACCTATGGCCAGTTTACAGTGTCCAGTCTACCTACTGCATCCTCTTTGTGAATTCTAATCCTTCTTCTAAAGATGGTAAGGCTTTTGATAATTTTGGGAAACAAGTGTATGCTTCTGCAACTTTAATTTCTAGAATTCTCAACTCAGACTCATATATTGAAGTTTATCCTGGCTATTTGTGGATGTATAGTTAATTTTTTGGAATTAGCTTCCTCTTGCGAGAAGAAATTTGCATTCTATAATTTAATTTCTCATGTTTCACACATCACTGCTCATTGCTTAAAATGTGTTTGTGACTCTGCTGGTACTACCTTGAGGTTGCTGCTACTGGAGCTGTTTTAAGGAGGTTTGCCTGGCTGTTTTCTCAGAACCTTCCAGAAGATGTTAGAAAGGACATTTTGCATTCTACCTTGGACAGTGATTTATATTTTAGATCTTTTTCTTTGGACCTTCTGCTGCAGATGTTATCAAAAATGTGTTGAGAGGAGAAAGCTGATTCTGGGAATCTCTTGGATTTTTATTCCCTCCTTCTCTGTGTTTTCCAAGGGATCCTCTTCTCTCTAACCCTGGCAAAAAGGCAGAACAAACAGTCCACCAGAATGCTGGTAAGCAGACATTTAAAATGCAATGACAGAGAGGTTCCTAAAAATGCAGGACCCCGCCCCAGAACAAAGGACAGTCAAATAAGTCAGAATGACTATATGAGGGACCTTGTCCCCCGCTCCCACCCTGACAATCCCTTAATTCTTCCAAAAAGTCTGAATCTCGATTCCTGTCTTTGGCATCAATTTGCTTCAGACAAATGTGTCCTAAATGTGATCATCTTAGGTTACAGATGACTGTGGGAGGATCTTCCTCCTTTCCAAGGGTTCCTACTCATCTGCCAGACCCAATTCTTCTCTTTCCTCCTGTCTTACAACATATCTGTCAGGGGTAAATGGAATCTCTTAGGGGATGGTTTTAATTCAGTAGTGTTTGTAGTATCGAAGGAAGATTTTTGGAGACTAGTTTTGGATCTTTCCTTCCTGAACCAGTTTATGATAGTGGCCATTGTCAGAATGCTTTCACTTCACTTCACAACTTGTTACCTATTCTTCTTCATATGAGTTTCTTAGTGACCTTAGAATTAAAAAAATATAATATAATCACATTCCTATTCACCCATATTTCAGTGATTTCTTAAGGTTTTATGTGACTGGATCACATTATCAGTCCTCTGCCTCCCCGTTTGGGTTAGAAATTTCTCCAAGAGTGTTCACAAAGTATCTAGCTGCTGTGACAGTTCAGTGCAGACTACAGGTTATCCACATTATTTCCATACGTAGATGGCTTGTTATCTTTGCAGAGGCTTTTTCAAAGTGTCAAGAGTCTTTGTCATGGATCTGGGATCTCCTATGCATACTGGGATTCCAGGAGAATGTTCAGAAGTCTTTTCTGACTCCTGCTCACAGGATTGTTTTTTGAGATGCCTACTGGACACCTGTATGCAAAGAGCTTTTCTTCCACAGGGAAAAACATAGATTTTTATTTAGATCTGATCCTGGTGTTTTCCACTCGGACTTCAGACTCAACAAAGAAATTCCTCAGGGTTGTGTGCCTCATGGCATCCATAATTCTCATGGTACTGTTTGAAAAAGACAGATTGGTATCTGAAATCTCTATTGTCCCAGCATCATCACCTGTTAGGAATTTGTAAAAGGAATATTATGTGTTAAAGACATAAAATTTCTCAGAATCTTGGTCTTCTGTTCTCTCCTCATTTTCCAAAATAGTTTCACAACAGACGCCTGACTTTTTGCTTGGGGAGCAGTGTTAGTGGGCATCAAAGTACAAGGGCCTTGGGGAAAAAAAAGAGGACCAAAATGTATAAGCATAAAAGAAATGCTAGCTCTTATAAATGCTGTTAAATCTCTGAATCATCTGTTGTCCTCAGGACCTCTTCATTTATTTACAGACAATACCACATGATGTGGTACATAATCAAGGAGAAACCAGATATTGTAACCTGTGCAGACTAGCCATGTTAGCAAGGGATGTAGCTTTACAGCACAATCTCACACTATAGGTATCTTGTATCCTGTCAGAGAAAAATTGTGTTGTAGACATGCTGAGCAGGACGGGGCAGACCCTCACAAATGGAAATTTAATGTGGGGGAGGGGTCTTCCAAGGTTGATCTGTCTGCGAGGGACACCTCAAGCAGATCTGTTTACCTCCTGTCTAAACAATCAAGTGGTACAATTCTGTTTCAGGCTCCATGCAAGAAGGCCTGAAAGACAGTTTTCTTTTCATTGTAGATGAGTGCTCCTGTATGTGTTTCCACCCTTTCCCGTGATGTCAAGGGTAATTTTGAAGATTCAGAGGACTAGCTAGTATTAATTGGCAAGTAGTATATTGTCGAACCACTGTGTCAATAATCAAAAAAAAATGGATCCGTACATTTTCATTTAAATATTTTAGCTTTCTTTTCTTGCAGGTTGTTCTCTTTCATTGGATAGGGGGCAGACTGAATGGCATGGGGTTGAGCGCACCCTCCTAGCTCATTGCATAATATAGCTTATACTGGCAAGAGGCTTGCATATTTCCAGAGTTTGGAAACAAGAAACATTAAAATATAATTCTGAGCTGCAAATAATTAGGAAAGCAAATTCTAACAGCTGCCTTATGCATAGGGCCTCCTCGCAGATCAGCTACTATGTTGAATTAAGTTTGTTTATTTGGGGAACTGCATTTAGATGGAGCAAAATTTATTGAAGGTCTAGCATGTCTGTAGCATATTAATGCTGTTGTGACACTGCTGATTGCAGTTTGAACACATCTGAAACATTTGAGAGCTCTCTAGTGGTAGTTGGTGTACCCAGTGTTATTTCATCTTCATTTCACTTTGTTTCAATAAACGCCAGCCCAGCTGCACAACACCAGTATGAGAATTTGCTGTTGGTATAGGCATCGGTTACCATCTGGAAGGTGAATACATGTGCATGTGTGGTTGTGTGGTGTGTGTATGCATGTTTGTGTGTGTGTGTATATGACACTCTTTGACTAGCATTGCATGTCAACATCTTGTGGACAAGCCTGAGAGACATAGCTCCTGGAAGTAGGCATATAATGATACCACAATATTTGCAAGTACTGTCTCTGCTTGCTGTGGGATTGTGGAGCTATTGGCATGCCACTTAAAGATTTTCTATTTGAGGATAAGATGCACTAATACTGTAACCCCCAAACAATGACAAAATACAAAGATAATTCTGAAACAGGCACATTGGTAGTTTCATGGCAGACCTCTAGTCTGGTACATAAATGAATGCTTAGTTAATAAAAATGAGCATAGTGAAAGAGGCAGTAATGACACTGCATTAACAGAATAACAGGAGCTGGGGATGTGCAGGTGTCTGTTAAAGAGGCAGTCTTTACATCTTTCATTACACAAAACAGCATCATGTCCTTAGAATTGACTAAGAAAAGAGCTTCAGTTATTTTGGCATAATGTTTGCAGTTCTGACTGTTGTATAAAAAAGCTAATGCTCGAGTATTAAAGCCTTGCACCTGTACATCTGGTCTAAGGTGGTAGGATTAAGTGGCCAATAAGCAAGTTCTCTTGTCTTGAGGGGGACGGAGAAAGATTTTCTGCAAGAAGAACTTTCTCTGGTGGAAAGCAGAAGGCTAGCCCAAGGTGTACAATGTGTTTTTGTTGTTAGCCTTATAACGACAGCATGCTATAAGGTAACACTGAGACACAGAAACAGAATGACTTGTGGGTCTGACATCTGAATGCACTGCATATTGAACATGACCATGGAGAAAAGAAGCAAAAATGACCAATCCTAATCAGCTATGGATGGCCGCCAGTTGGTGCTTAACTCTTCTCCCCTATTACTGTGACAATACATGTAAATGCCAGAAGGCTGACTTCATCGTCTCTTACCGTGGGGTGATGTGGAGTGCTGTTTTATAAAGGAAAGGGGGTACAAATGGGTTAGTAGATCATGGGGGTGGGGGTAGGTCATCAGTCTGACAGTGGAAGAAAAAAAGATCCTTAGTATTTCTAGCCGCAGACTGATTTCCAAGTACACCAGGATCAGTCCTTATGTTAATTACTCTTTTTCTTAACTGTGTCTAAAGCCAAACTCAGTTCAGCTTTCTCAGAAGTATCTTGCATAATAAATTAGCGAAGGGATGTCTGGTGGTCCTTTCAGACTAAGTATCCACTGTAGTTTAATGCCTGGTTTTGTTTGTTTGGTTTGGCACTGTTCATTCACATTGCAGTGTGTGCATTTCTGTGCTGTTAAAAACCTTTTCACTGATGTGCTAAGTGAGTGTGCTGGCTTATTATTACATGGCATCCTGGTCTTTGGACATATGCACCTACGATAAGAATGTATCTGCACCAACACTTGTCAAAGTAGTCTGCATGTGACACAGTTTTTAGTTTGTAGCAGTTCCAGAGGTTCAGTATAGTACTTCAAAAGCTGGTTAGGACTCTTGTCTTTTGGAATTCCAGTTCCCCTACCAGACTTGAGCTATCAAGCTTCCTGCACTAGTATGCTATATTTATAGTGAAATTCAAGTTAAACCAGAACAGGATGCAGTTTCTGTAAGTCATGCTCAGGACATAGCTGCGTACTTCCCTTGACAGTTTGTGTTACTAAAATAACTTGCTTTTTATAGGCACTGATTTCCAGCTATGAAGAAAGAGCAACACTGAAAATTGCTCTTTCCAGTTAACTAAATGATGACAAGTCAGTACATGCAAGATTTTGCATCCTTGAAGATTGTTGTTTTGAAATTCTAAATTGTGTTGCCTTCTCATGAAAGGTTTCCTCCAGTAACTGAATGAGATGATTTTTAAAAAAAAAAATGCTCAGATTAATGCTTTTTAAAAATGAGAAGGCATGATGTTTGGTATGTAAAGAGGCATCTTTCTCCTTAAATTCACAGGTTTTTGATCTCTGACTTTTTATCCTTTGACTGTCACATGCAGCCTGCAGTTCAGATGCTTTGTTATTTCACAGTGTGATCATTTCAGGTTTTATGGCTAGATCTATGTTTGATTGTGAATATTTGTGTTTGTTACAAATTTGTATACATTAAGAGAAGAAAAATCGGTATAGGTAATGGGTGGGAAGGATATTTTTGCTACTGAGTTTTGCAGCAGTTCCTTCTAAACTGCACCATTAATATTCTCAGATGTGCTGCCTAGCTCATCTTGCAGTCTTTTAGCATGGGGTATCTTGACCACTTCATTTTTTATCTCTGATCCTGGTGCTGTTCTTGACACCCATAAGGCGTTTGCTTTTCACGCGTACTGTCTGTATGGGAAGTGGATGGGACTATTTCTGTCTTCACAAACATTATTATCTACATTCAGTTCAGACTTAGTCCATTCACTGCTAGTAGTGTATAGGTGTATAATGACATGTGAATGGAAAATGAGGGACAAATGGTGGTAAACTGCCAAAGTTCTCAGCTGCCACAGCTCCAAGCTTTTGGGTAAGGGAAAAAATATGTACTGTGAAGCTCCTAAGCCACGGTATGATTAATCAGAGTTTAAATATACAAAATTAAAATATCTCACTTCCAAATAGTCGGTGAAAAAAAATCACCATATACTTTGAAATAATTTAAGGGGTAAGCGACCTGCACTCCCTCCATCTCCATGTATATTAACTCCAAGAATCTTGTAAGAAAAGAACAAACATAACTATTACCTTTTCTTTCTCCTTCCAATTCCTACAACTAAAACACAAAGCACAACACCTGCAGCACACCAAATTCCAGCATACTAAAGTATTGAGAGCAGCAGCAAGCAGAATTTCTTCTGTGATGTTTCATGTGTTAGTAATATGTCAGTCAACTGTAGTGCTCCCAGGAGAAAAAAAACAGTTGTAAGGCTGATCTTTTGTACTGTCTGCTGTGATCACTTCTGGGTTCCACTCACCCCAGTATTGTAATGTACAACTGAGTTTTCTGATGTCTCCACCATGGCAAATGCTGTGGTTGAAAAACATTGTAATGTTGTTCAGGAGTGTAAAAATAAAAAGTCGCTCAGGGATGACCTTGAATATGTAACTTAAACAGCATATCCAGCCCCTTCTGAGAGGAATAACAGAACTTTACCTGATATTAAGGGTGGTGTTATTAATAATAACAATGCAGGGTGTGATGTTTATGATTTCAACGGGACAGGTTGTCTAGGGGTTAGGATTTGGTGCTCTCACTACCATGGCTCAGGTTAGATTCCTGTTCAGGGAAGCTTCGATGTATTTTTATCCCTCAGACTACCCTGTCTATGGAACAGGCTCCCCATACTTGTAAAGCAGAGGTCCTCCCTAACCCAGTTCAAGTACAACTTGGACAATTGGATGGGAACAGGAAATTCATACCTGGTTTGGCACCTGTGTTTCTAATGGACATAGGCAACCTGTAAATGGTTCATCTCCCAGGCCCCTGCTTGTAAATGTTTCATCTCCCAAACCCCAGCTTACAGTTATCAAGGTTATCAGAACTTATCAGAGATTTGGGATGCCTGACTAGGCTTAAAACGACCCTTGTGGTCATTAGCCTAGTAAACACCTATGAACCTGTGAACCTGTAAGAAGTACAGGAAGTTCAGCAGCATCAGACCCTTTAGAATATCCCCCCTTATGCCGATCGGAGAGACTAACGAACAGGCAGGACAAAAGGGGGTTATCAGATAGAGGAGACAGGGTGGGGGAGAAGTGGCCACAGGAAAAGGAGATATTACAGGGGGAAGTGGAAAAGTAAGAGGGAAAGGAGGTTGGAATCATGAAATCAGGCCCCCATTACTTGCCTTGAAGAGCTAGTGTGGGAAAGAAGGTGTTTTTTTTTACATCTTTAATTATTGTAAGATGGATATTAATGATCAGTTTTTCAGTTTATTTGAAAGAGCCTTTAATTTTGTCTCTGGTAATTATCTGAGAGATCCAGCCAAGCTATTAATTGAGTTTAAAGTCTTTATTAAGAAACTGAACTTAGCATGGCATTTTAAGGGTGACCTACCTAGCTTATCTACCACCCTGGGTTGAATAAAGTTAGGAAAAAGTGTACCTTTATTCTCCCCATGAATGGTTTGATTTATAGTTTAGAAAAAGCATGTGAAAATGACTTTTATAGACTTTACAAAGATAAAAGAATGTATTCTTGTTATGGTAATTATATGAAGAAGAAACAACTTTATTAACTTTCTTTATCAGCAACCCCTCTATTAGTGTTACCTGATGGGGGGGATGGGGTGATTGTTGATGGACACCATGGATTATGTTATTAAAATACATATATTGTTGATGGACACTGACTGGTATTTACCTGTATCTCATAATGAAATTTATATAGTCTGTCAAAGCATTGCTCTTACTTTTAAATGATAATTTAATTCAGGGGATTATCACCCCACCCATATATAGTTTTTTGATGAACCCTTACTATGTGATTCCGACCTCCTTCAGTATTCTGAAAGTCCAAAAAGATGTCATGAATCTGCCATTTAGACCCGTTGTAGCAGTGCAGGCATTGAAAACATATCCTCTGGCCACATTTATTGATAGATTTTTGAAGTGTTTTTATACAAGTAGTAAATATTTACTTATCCGGGTGGTGGTGCTGCGGTAGCGTTGTCGCCTCACAGTAAGACGCTGACTGGTTCGACTCTCAGCTTGAGCGTCTTCTGCGTGGAGACATGCGTGAATGGGCGTACCTTCGTTGAAGGTTGTGCATTAGGGCTGGCAACTCAGCACGTAAAAATCAACTGCCAATCAGTTCCGCTGTGGCGACCCCTAACCGGGAAAAGCCGAAAGACACAACAAGTAAATATTTACTTAAAAACTCTTGGGAGTTTTTAGGGAAAGTAAGCCCGGATTTATGAGATTGTTTACAATATATGTTATAGATTTATTTTCCTGCATTCACAAAGAAGTTTGTTTACAATTTTTTGGTGAGGCATTTAATAATCTATGTAACCTTAGTGTAGAGATGTTTCCATTTTACCAGAACATATGAAAATTGTTTTAAGTAATAAATTTATATACTTTGAAGGGGAATTTTTTAAACAAGTTAAACGGGTGGCCATAGGGGCAGCCTGCACTTCAGCATTTGCTAATATGGTAATGTGGACATGGGGAAAGCGGTATATTTGGCAGACAGAATGCATTGATTGTTGGAAGCTACAAGTCCATTTTCTGGACAATATTTTTATTTTGTGCACAGATACAGAAAGTAAACTGTTGGAGTTCTTTGACTGTATTTGTGACACAGCTGAATTGTTTTTAATTTACTTATCCAATTGATTAAATGTGTATGAGCTATTTGGATGTTCTGATTACCAAGAAACCTCAGTTTCACCTTTAATATCTACATGTAGGCCACTTTTTGTAGTATTTATTTACATTGTGACAGTTGTCTCCACATTCAGTTTAAAATAAGTTTATCTAAGGGGAAACTGGTAGGGTGGCCTGAATGGTTTCTGATTTTGAAACATTAATGATAGAAAGAGATAAGCTTTTGTGTATGTTCATGGAAAGAGGTTATCCTAAAATTTTGCTGAACACACTAACTAGGGAAGTTACCATGGGATGGGGGAAAAATACAAGCCCCTTCTTGAGAAAGGTCTGGATGAAACCAGTGGAGGAAGGGATGAATTAATTAAAATTCCAGTGTCACTAATGAATTTATTAGGACTTTAGTTACTGAATATAATTCTCTTTCAAGGGATGTTAAGTACACTGTGACTAGAAATTGGAATATATTCAGACGTAACTGAGTCATATAAAATTGGTTAGAAACGCTATTGTTTGTTTGCAAAAAGGGAAGGAAAAGTGAAGGAACTGTTGGAAGGATATAAGACTGCCCCTGGGATTCATGAAGTTCGGCGCAAGGCCGGCGTTAGGCTTGCGCCGACCATGTGGCGTGTAGATGGCGCAGTAGCGCCATATGCGTATTAATGAAGGCGCACTGCCACCACAGCCACGTGCATAGGAAATGAGCGCGAGTGCATGGGGCGTGTCGAAGTGCCGCACGGCAGCGTGGAAATGTCGGCTGTTGACGTGCAACCTAAAATGCTGAATATTACAGTCTGCCTGCAATAGTAATCACACCTGTCAGTGTCCGTGGATACTGAAACGTATGCAAAGCATGCAAGACAGTTCTTGCAAACACAAAATTAAGAAGCAAACACAAATGCACGTTAGCGAATATCAAGAGCAAATGACATTTAAAACCGTGTGCCCGTATTCTAATGCAGTGTAGATAGTTATACCAAGTGGAAGTGAAACGCATCATGTTAGCACACCGCCAATAGCTACGTCTAGCCCAATGGTCAGGGTTACCACCTATCCCACATTGGGAGGGATAGTACACAGCTGGGCAGTTGTGTCCATACCAAAACCATTATAAATGTAAAATATCCTGCGACCGTATGAGATAAGTATGTCCCACATCACATGTAATAGTCACATACAATAGTTGTTTCCGTATGTAACATACCACATGTTACAAGAAATAGAATAAGCAAATAAATGAAACAGAAGGAGCATATAAACTGCTACAACAATAAGCTAACATGTAGGCATAAAACAAAAGTATTCTCCGTAGTACTGACCGTTGGTATGTGTTGTCCTGTAGAATCTGATCTGTGTCCGGAATATATCTCATCCTGGCCATATGAAAAGGTGGCAACCCTACCAATGGTCAGAGCATTCGGCCAAAATCCGCCCATATGCGGTCCAAGCCATTCTTGTCAGGATGTGTCAAAGTTGAACGGGTATTACCCGGGTGTACCTACCATGTCATGAAAGATAAGTATTTGCGTGTACCTATGTGCGTGATGTACAGCATGTAGAATGACAAATGCCAGGGTAGTCTTCACAACCATACAGGTACCTGACATATGTAGTGTATGCAATGTGTTCCCTTGACCGTGCCATGGGCCATCAACCAAAGAAGAGATGGATGGAGTGTCTGGAATATGTCTGTGTGGGGTGTGGGTAATGTTATAATCCACTGTGTTGGATGCACAATAGGTGAACTGGAGGTGTATGAGGGAGCAGCGGGTGAATCAGAAAGAAACATAAAGAACAAACATACACATCCGCAGTATAACTTGACAGGCCATACTGTAGAACACAATCACACAAACATATGAATATTAAAATGTGCGATACACATGTACAGAAACGTCACCGGCACATATCTACAGAATGGTCTGGACGGAACTGGGCCATCCAAATGCAACACACCTGCATGCATAATTGAATACCCATCATCCCCTCTACAGCACACAAACTGCCCCCATTCCTGAACGTCCACCAAATCCAGCCATACTCTGGCTACTAGCTTGGTGCAGCCATATCTACACATAGTGACCACTACTCATATGTAGTGGGCAGTGTCACCCTAGGCAGTGTCAGGATTGCAGACTATGTATCCCTTGCATGTAAAACCCTATCACATTTTCGTAAATCCAAAAAAATGGATGGTTATTGGCTTGTTTAATTTTTGGATATCCCTCATGGGATAAGTATCCTATGTAAATATCAGACTTGGTATCACGATACGATGTCCAGTCCTGTAGACATCTGGACACAAGTTGCATGTGCAGTAGTGGTGCACGAGACTGTCCAGCCCTAGACGGTCATGCAGAACCTACTACCCAGGATCAAACACCTGCCCGTGATGCACGTCTCCCCACATGAATTATCGAGAGAATATATTGTACACAGTCGCATAGTGGCACTTGGAAATAGGGTGATTAAGGTGCTGATTTAAGCAGGGTACCTCCTGACCCACTTTGTGAGGGACAGTCCCTGTTTGGGTAGGTGTGTCCTGACCAAGAATGATACAATGGCAAATGTCCTGTGATTGTAGGAAATAACTATGTACCATATTTCATGTAACAGTTGCCTAAAACAGTTATTTCTGGATGTAAAATACGTAAATCATACAAGAAACAGAATAAGCAACTAAAGTGCTTAAGGAATAGGCACTCATCTAGGAAAATAATGAATGTTCTAAACCCTGTACTGACCGTGGGTATGTGTTGGCCTAAACAATCTGGTGTGTCCAGAATATATCCCATCCTGTACATATGAAAATGTGGCAACCCTACCAATGGTCAGAGCATTCGCACAATAACTGGCCAGCCTCTTAATCACTCATAAAACCAGTGACCTTTGGAGGAAAGGTGTTGAATGACACTTGAATGACTAATGACAATAATTAAGAGTAATAGACGCTTTTAACTGCAGAAAATAAGTTTTAATACATATGGCTCTGAATCTGTCAACATGTTTCAAGTTAATAGCACTAATATTGTAGAAGTGTCCATGATTGTCCCTGATTTGTCATTGCCTTGTCCCTGTCACTGTTGAAATTAGTCCCTGAGTATTAAAGAGGTCCGTACACATATGTACACCAATCAGCTGTCACATTTGTTGACAGTACTATTGCATACCTGTAGTGAAGTCATAAGTGATGTCCAGAATAATATTCATCGTATATCTGAATGAATGAAATAGCCAAATGTGAAGGGAAACACCCCCCACCCTGTAGTATGTAGTGGAACCACCCCTCACCCTATATTATGTAGTGCCAACATAATAATCTGGTCAGAGGTGCCCAAACCCCTGCATCTGTAAAT
The DNA here is from genome assembly GCF_019279795.1 of Protopterus annectens. NCBI lineage: Eukaryota > Metazoa > Chordata > Ceratodontiformes > Protopteridae > Protopterus > Protopterus annectens. The sequence goes on from NC_056751.1 coordinate 94,789,604, forward strand.
ACAGGTAGAATGTTAGAAATTGGGACCAACTCTGTCCATGTGCTACGTCTGACATTTGAACAAGTACAGGGCAGTTCTGGTCATCAGTTGGACAAGCCTAAACCCTGATCAACACATGAACACCCTGACAATCAAACACACGTATGTGCCAGGACTATAAGTTTTGGAGTTCTGAATATCCTTGGAGTGAGTAAACATGCAGCATGGGTCCAGAGCAGTAGGGAATAGGGAATGTCGCATGTGTAGTACTGCGGTTTTCCCAGCAGGAGAATGGATGCCTGCTGTGTAAGTGAAGCGGTGAGACGTATGTTAGGGTAGCTAAGAACCATGGGTATACATATAAATGAAGCAGAACACCAGTAGTAGCATTCCTGGTTCAAGTATGACTATAGCACATATCATTTTCTTGTGTAATGAATGCCTCTGTGTTGTAAAGCCAACATTTAAACATGTAAAGGTGAACATGTGTTTCGCATGGGGCCGTTAGCCGGATTCCATCAATCAAAGTGGTACTGTCATAATGAATAAGGCACACGTAAGCACAAAGAAGTGGCAGTAACTCACAATAAGGATATGCAAGTGCGCTTGCGTGGGTGTAAGCAGCTCCCAGCACAATAAATGTATGTTGTTTTGTACAGATGTAACTTTATATATATATATATATATATATATATATATATATATATATATGTGTGTGTATAGATATATACCCACAGACATAAAATAAAGAAATATATGGAAAAATAAAAATATATATATATATATATATATATATATATATATATATATATATATAATGAACGCAGAAAGAAGAAAGCATACACAACGGTTGTAAAGGGAATCTAGAGCAACTAAGGTATTATATAGTGCTTGCAGCATATGTCAGATAAAGCTGCACAAGAGTGAGTAGAGCACCGCTATTCACACCAGAGGCAAGGTTATACCAGTGGCCATAATATCGTTGAACTGCTACGTCAACATTACACACAGATGGAATGTAGTTCATGTTGTGACCACCTACACTTGTAACCCGCAAATGTCCGTAATCCATAACACCAGGAATATAAATGGCGGGAGACCCTGTGAATACACGAGGCGGTACAAAATGTGTGTAGGGCTCCTAATGCTCTGGAGAGAGCAATGTGTAAAGGTGTGTCATGGCTGCGATATCAGGTGGATCATGGCTGTTACACGTGGAAACTCAACACGGGTGGGCTGGAGAAACTATGGCTATGTGATTATGGATACAGGAGTGCCAGGGTTGGTTGCGCCGGTTCCAATGGAGCGGCCCGTGTAAGTCAGCTAGTACGTAGGTTCGATTCTCAGCTAGAGCGTCTTCTGCGTGGAGACATGCATGAATGGGCGTACCTTCATTGAAGGTTGTGCATCAGGGCTGGCAACTCGGCACATAAAAATCTATCTGCCAATCATTAGTGGACTGGAGTTCCGCTGTGGCGACCCCTAACTGGGAAAAGCCGAAAGACCCAACAACATGCAGACATCAATATGTTGACGTACATTCTCTGTAACACATGCACTCCATTTATTGACATAAATAATATGAATGTGCACAGAAACAAATACAGTAGCAGGTCAAATGACGCTGTATCACATCACACTTATCAGCGGTACTCCATACATGAACAAAGTGCGACATCTGTCCGCTGTATAACGTGCTATATACCGATTACAAGTTAACCAGAGTGAAGTGTCGGTGTCATAATGACTAAGGCAATAGTATGCTGTTGAAGCAGAGATAAAACCCAATATGCATGTGTAAGTGTGTTTGTCCGGGAAATGTATTGGTCAACGGACATACAGATGTATATATATATATATATATATATTTATATTTATATTTATATATATATATATATATATATATATATATACAACATTTATTGATATATACACATATACACACAAAAAAACATATATATGCCATTGTAGATCTACATGTACATAACTAGGTTACGTATGTACATAACTAGGTTACGTTACAGCAATTACGGGTAACATATGTTCAGACCGGGCATATGTTACTAGGAGGTCCAATAAACAAACGTTTACCTTCCACACCGCCCAGCTAGGCCGGTCATACAGAGAGGCAATAAAGGTAAATACACTGCTGCTTTCCAAACCAACGGCAGGAAAGTACCAGTGGGAGAGATCTGCAAGGTCTACACTTTAAACATGGATAACGGGGTCCCTTGCGGGACACCAAAAATTCACCATATTTGTAAACCAGTATTGATTGACGCGAGCAGGTTGTAGCTGTACACGGAACAGTAGGTTGTGCAAGTGTAATAACACATGGGTTAACAAAACGTACAGCGTGTGGCCCGAGACGGTGAGAGTGGCAGTGTGTAGGGGTGTGTTCATACCCCAGCTGCACTCACAGTAAGTAATTGTCATGAGTGCTGTAGAAGGGTGTCAGGTAGGGGAATCATGGGTATGCAATAATGGGCTTAAGTGTGCAGGTGTTGGTTGGCAGAGATGTAGTAGGCCCCCCCAGTGGAAGTAATTAATATTCCTATGTGGGCACTGCTGATGCTCATAGCTCCCAAACCTGAAGAGCATATCTACTGGATAGTCCGTAAACCATTGGAGGAACACATAGGGACTATACCAGTGTCTTGTACACGATTATCATGGACAGCCATGATTATGAATCATAATGTAACACAGTCCTTACTAAACACTTCCAGAACTAGTAATATTAGGTGGACAGGTGGCGGAATACACGTAATGACTAATGACAACATGTATGAGTCATAAACAGCATGTACCTTGACCAATGTGAATGAATACATATGCCCTGTGACTGTTAGTTTGTCAGGTGAATAGAACCAATCATCTAATTGTGTCCCTCAGGGTGTTATGCAGTGTCCCTGATACAGTGTTCATTTTCCCCCATTCATATGTGAGGTCTGCAAGTGACGGAAAGCGCATATTCTGCCGACCAACTTAGGTAGATGATAGCATAATAGTTTGGGGTTACCACCTGTTCGCCTTTGTGAGGGACACTCCACTCTGGGCAGTTGTGTCCTGCAAAATGAATGTTACGGCACATGGCCTGTGATTTCGGGAAAAGAGTTCATATATTGTGTGTAGTGGTGTCATAAAATGATTTTGTTGTATCTGAAACAGCTACATGTTATAGGAAACAGTATTAGCAATTATAATGCTACAAGAATAAACTTAACGTATACAAACCGGTGAAGTAGTCAATTTACTACTGGCTGTGGGTATGTCTTGTCTTGCCAAATGTGACAGCTCTACATATAGGTCGTATGGGGCTGCCACCTTTGCAAATGGCCAAAGTGGGACCTGCTCTGTAGAAGTGTCAGACGTACCAGGTCAGAACATACCTACAGCCATGCATAGTACAGAAATATATATATTAGCACAAATCAAAGCTTAGTCTAGCAGCAGTCAAGTTGCTTATGCTACTTCACATAACATATCAATGTGTCATTTCCTTCATCTTCCTCTCTTAAAACCTAGTTGCCTCGTGGTTTGAGCGTCTTTTCAGGCTTGTTGGCTGTTGGTGAAGCACCCTCCAAGAGGAAAAAACGCTGAGAGAAGAAGGGAGCCACTTTTGAGATTTTAAGTATTTTTTCTCTGTTTATTTGCTAAGTTTTTCTGCATAGCTGCCTAGCTTGAGCATTTTCTGGCTTGTTAAACTTGATTTCTGTATTAGTAGCTGTATTTAGAGCACAACCAAAAGCTGTTTGCTGAATTTCCTGTTTGCACTTAATTTTAAATCGTTTTTCTTAAAACTTGCATATTTTCTGTCCTTGACCTAGCACTCTTGTGTGGGTCATTTACTGCACTGTTATAACTTGATATTACTTGTGAACCTCTGCTATCTCTGTAAAAACAAAACAAAAAAAAATCTTGCTTTTTCCCACTTTTCTGAGAGTTAAAAGTTCAGTTACAGGCTTGCTGTTCCTGAACTGTTTGAAAGTTTCTGTGAGGCCATTTTGCTTGGGCTGAAGGAGGGTCTCTGTGTTTATCAGTGGGAGTGACTAACATTGAGCAGCTTCCTGCCCCGGAGAGGTGGTTACTGACTTGAAACTGTAGTTTTATTGGCCACTAGGGTCATTTCCATAACTCCTTCATCTTCCTCTCTTAAAACCTAGTTGCCTCGTGGTTTGAGCGCCTTTTCAGGCTTGTTGGCTGTTGGTGAAGCACCCTCCAAGAGGAAAAACGCTGTGAGAAGAAGGCAGCCACTTTTGAGATTTTAAGTATTTTTCATCTGTTTATTTGCTAAGTTTTTCTGCATAGCTGCCTAGCTTGAGCATTTTCTGGCTTGTTAAACTTGATTTCTGTATTAGTAGCTGTATTTAGAGCACAACCAAAAGCTGTTTGCTGAATTTCCTGTTTGCACTTAATTTTAAATCGTTTTTTTCTTAAAACTTGCATATTTTCTGTCCTTGACCTAGCACTCTTGTGTGGGGTCATTTACTGCACTGTTATAACTTGATATTACTTGTGAACCTCTGCTATCTCTGTAAAAACAAAAACAAAAAAAAAAATCTTGCTTTTTTCCCACTTTTCTGAGAGTTAAAAAAGTTCAGTTACAGGCTTGCTGTTCCTGAACTGTTTGAAAGTTTCTGTGAGGCCATTTTTCTTGGGCTGAAGGAGGGTCTCTGTGTTTATAAGTGGGAGTGACTAACATTGAGCAGCTTCCCTGCCCCCGGAGAGGTGGTTACTGACTTGAAACTGTAGTTTTATTGGCCACTAGGGTCATTTCCATAACTCCTTCATCTTCCTCTCTTAAAACCTAGTTGCCTCGTGGTTTGAGCGTCTTTTCAGGCTTGTTGGCTGTTGGTGAAGCACCCTCCAAGAGGAAAAACGCTGAGAGAAGAAGGAGCCACTTTTGAGATTTTAAGTATTTTTCTCTGTTTATTTGCTAAGTTTTTCTGCATAGCTGCCTAGCTTGAGCATTTTCTGGCTTGTTAAACTTGATTTCTGTATTAGTAGCTGTATTTAGAGCACAACCAAAAGCTGTTTGCTGAATTTCCTGTTTGCACTTAATTTTAAATCGTTTTTCTTAAAACTTGCATATTTTCTGTCCTTGACCTAGCACTCTTGTGTGGGGTCATTTACTGCACTGTTATAACTTGATATTACTTGTGAACCTCTGCTATCTCTGTAAAAACAAAAACAAAAAAAAATCTTGCTTTTTCCCACTTTTCTGAGAGTTAAAAAGTTCAGTTACAGGCTTGCTGTTCCTGAACTGTTTGAAAGTTTCTGTGAGGCCATTTTGCTTGGGCTGAAGGAGGGTCTCTGTGTTTATCAGTGGGAGTGACTAACATTGAGCAGCTTCCTGCCCCGGAGAGGTGGTTACTGACTTGAAACTGTAGTTTTATTGGCCACTAGGGTCATTTCCATAACTCCTTCATCTTCCTCTCTTAAAACCTAGTTGCCTCGTGGTTTGAGCGTGTTTTCAGGCTTGTTGGCTGTTGGTGAAGCACCCTCCAAGAGGAAAAAGCTGAGAGAAGAAGGAGCCACTTTTGAGATTTTAAGTATTTTTCTCTGTTTATTTGCTAAGTTTTTCTGCATAGCTGCCTAGCTTGAGCATTTTCTGGCTTGTTAAACTTGATTTCTGTATTAGTAGCTGTATTTAGAGCACAACCAAAAGCTGTTTGCTGAATTTCCTGTTTGCACTTAATTTTAAATCGTTTTTCTTAAAACTTGCATATTTTCTGTCCTTGACCTAGCACTCTTGTGTGGGGTCATTTACTGCACTGTTATAACTTGATATTACTTGTGAACCTCTGCTATCTCTGTAAAAACAAAACAAAAAAAAAAATCTTGCTTTTTCCCACTTTTCTGAGAGTTAAAAAGTTCAGTTACAGGCTTGCTGTTCCTGAACTGTTTGAAAGTTTCTGTGAGGCCATTTTGCTTGGGCTGAAGGAGGGTCTCTGTGTTTATCAGTGGGAGTGACTAACATTGAGCAGCTTCCCTGCCCCGGAGAGGTGGTTACTGACTTGAAACTATAGTTTTCTTGGCCACTAGGGGTCATTTCCATAACTCCTTCATTTGTCCTCGGAGGAGTGGTTTAGGGCAGTGACTTGTGGTTTGTTGGCCAATTTGGGTCATTTCCTGTCTTATCCAGCCCCTGCTATAAAGCACGCTTTAGCGATTTAGCCGATTTAGCCCGGATGAAGCGGAGTTGCCACTGTTGCACACTAGGGCAGCCCGGTTAAGCAGGTTTAAACTATTCGGGCTACCTAAAGTCCACTCTTCAAATTTTCCCTTAAAACTACCTTCCTCGAACTATACTACTGATCTAATCAGCGTATCCTATAATTAAAAAGATCATCTCTACTTGACTCCAAGTAGACTATTCTCTATCTGTTAAACGTAGCACTTGCTCCTACAGTACTTATTACCTTGATACGGCACTCTTGTCATAGATAGTACCCCAAAAGGCAACCCCCATTTCTCGGTCACCCACGTCCCGAATCTTTTTAAAGTTTTTTGTCTATTCCTTCTAGCATGTCGAGGGATCAGTTGCTAGTGTCCTCTCCTGCTCAGCTGGTGAACCTGGGAATATTGAGGCAATGTTACAATTGCCTCATGTACACAGACAACCCTCTCCTCCTCCCACAAAACACAAATACATGCGAGATGCAACTACGGCCAAACTGGAGGCTGAGCTCTCTCAACATAGGACTGGCAAGACCAGTCAGGAGGAGAAGGTTACCACACACACTATAGACCCAGTCTCACATATTACCATTACAACCTCAAATCATACACATAAACACACAAAGACATACTGGAGGCTCTGATCAAAAATCTACCAAAACAGCAGAGGCCACCAAAGCAGACACCCAAACAACCACCACCTCAGAACACAACACCTGCAACACATAGACCTCACAGTCAGAGTGTCAAACAGTCACAGCCCTTAAGGCCAAACACAATGCCAGACACACTAGTCATTGGTGACTCCATAGTCAGACACACTGACGTCCCGCTCACCAGACTGAGTAAGGAGAAGGTCACAGTAAGCTGCCTGTCGGGCGCTAGAATCCGCCACATAACGCAAGCACTCAGGTCTCTCAACAGCAGGTACAAATATGATTCAGTCATTGTCCACGCTGGTGTAAACGACCTGAGACGCCTCCTTGGACTACATGAAAGAGACATTGAGGAGCTCTCTGATTATGTAGCCCAGACAGGTATGACCCTGACCTTGAGCAGTATCCTACCTTCACCAAGAATGATGCCACAATACAGAGATAAGATGATCAGCTTTAACAATTGGCTTAAACACTGGTGTCATTCAAAGGGGATCCAGTGTCTGTCTGCCTGGGATGACATGCTGGACAAGCCACGCTGCTTCGCAAGGGACGGCTTGCACCTGTCACCCTGGGATTCGGATATTGGCAAAGGCTCTTGCCACCCCATAGTGCCTTTTTAGGCAAGGCTCAAATTCTAAACCTACCACCCTAGAACACAAAAAGGAAAAAACTAAGGGTAATGCTGCTCAATGCCAGAAGTCTAAATCTCAAAATGCACGCACTTGAGGCCCTTCTCAGTATGGAGAACATCGATGTCTGTGCTGTGACAGAAACCTGGTTCAAGGCTCCTGAGAGCACCCGGCTATCAGGTTTTACCTCATATCATGCGTTCCGGCCCCAAAATCTGGACAATACCAAGAAAGGAGGGGTATCCATATTCATCAAGGACACCCACACCTCAAGACTGGTGGCAACGCACGATGCATCGGAGACCATCCAGGTGCAATTAACCATAGGCAAGACTGCTCTGCAAATTGTAGCATGTTACAGGCCACCCTCACAAACTCAGGAACCTCACATGGCCTTCCTGAAAACACTAGAGGGATAAATGTATCACCAAACACCATCATACTAGGTGACTTCAATTACCCTAATATAGACTGGGAACACTACTCAAGCCCAAACACCCTAGCCCAAAAGTTCCTGGAATTCATAAACTCAAATGCCATGGAACAACTAGTCACCATCCCCACAAGAGGAGATAACATACTTGATCTCATCATCACGAACATGGGAGCACAATGTTCAACACCGGAGGTGTACCCCTCACTGGTGAGATCAGACCACAAACTAATCTCGCTGGAGGTCCTCATCCCACCCCACCTGAAATAAAAAGACCACAGTAAAGAACTTCTCAAAAGCCGACTTCACACTTCTAAAGACTAGTGTGGTCTCCTTTAAGGCCCCGAGCGGCGGAAAACAGTACTCAAGCCGCTGAATCACTTACAAATGCCTTCTACCAGCACCTGCAGGACTGCATGGATAAGGCAATCCCAAGCAAAACAAAGACTCTTTGTACCAAAGGCAAGCATCCAGTCTGGTGGACCCCAGCCATAAACAAACTCTACAACAAAAGGAGGAAGCTACTACAAGATAGAGCAAAATCCTTAAAAGGTAAGACACCCTTGATCACTATAAGTAAAAACTAAGAGCTCTCATAAAATCATCCAAAGCAAATTTGAGAAAAATAGCTAAAGACTCAAAAGACAATCATAAGGCCTTCTTTAGCTATGTTAGAAACCTGGGAGGAAACTCCCAGATATGCTCAGAGCTAGTTCAAAATGATGTGAAGATTACTGATCCTACAGACATTGCCAACATACTGGCTGACAGGTTCAGTGCAAACTTCTCCCCCCCCAAAAGGAGAGATATCTATACCAAACGATTGCAGCCCCCAAACATCTCCAGCGCCCAAGTGAGAACTGCTCTCTCCAAAGCAAAAACACAGCATCCATGGGACCTGATGGTGTCCCCGGCTGTGTGCTCCATGAACTCAATGAGGAATTAAACCCACAGCTAGGACAGCTGTTTAATCAAAGTCTTACCTCTGGATACATACCCAGGAGTGGCGCACTGCAACTGTGGTACCACTTCACAAAGGCGGTGCCTCCACCGACCCTGGAAATTACCGGCCCATTAGCTTGACAAGCCTTATCTGCAAAGCCATGGAGAGGATCATAATGGACCTCATAAATAAAGACATAGGGAATTTGCAGACTTTGGATCCAACCCAGTTTGGCTTTGTCAAAGGCAGATCATGCCTTTTAAACTTGTTTGACTTTTGAAACAGTCACCAAAGCCATTGATGAGGGAAAGGCAGTCCATACAGCCTACCTCGATCTGGCTAAGGCCTTCGATACAATACCCCATTCGGGTATCATTGAAAAACTCATCAGCTTAAATGTCAACCCATACATCACAAGATGGGTTGCAAACTGGCTGAGTGACAGAACCCACAGGGTCAGAGCTGCTGGCGCCATGTCAGACTCAAAGCCTGTCACAAGTGGTGTCCCACAGGGCTCAGTCCTGGGCCCACTCTTGTTTGGCATCTACTTTTCCAGTACAAGCAAACACAGGAGGGTTATGGCTGACAAAGTTTGCAGATGACTGCAAACTGGGCCATAGTAGAAAACACATCTGACACAGATATCCTTCAGAAGGGTCTCACAGAAACGGATAACTGGTGCCAGAGCCACGCCTAAAGTTAAATGCCAAAAATGCATAGTCATACCCTTCGGGAAAAACAAGGTTACCCCTAGCTACCAAATAGGTGGCAATCCACTGAGCACAGAAGAAGTTATCAGGGACCTGGGGACCCAGGTTGATAGTAGTCTGTCATTCGACACCCATGTAGCTAAAGTAGTTAGGAAGACCTTCTACATTGCCCACCTTATCATGAAGGGATTCTCATCTAGATCAAGGGAGGTCATAGTCTCCCTTTACTCATCACTCATCAGACCAATGATTGAGTACAATGCCCCATTCGGAATGTATCTGACCCGACACTTGCAGCAGCTGGAGAGGCCACAAAGTTCCTCACCAAAAGGATAAAGGGTCTCAAAAATCTGTCCTATGCTGCCCGACTGAAAGAACTCCAGCTCTATTCAGTCGCTTACCGCTTGCTCAGAGGTGACCTTTGCCTAACATACAAGGCCATGTCAAACCCAGATTTGATGAATATGCTTCACCTCAAAAATCTAGATCCATCAGAGCCACAAGGGCGGAGACTTAAACCTTGACACGGCTATTAATAGGACGTGCTGGAGGGATAGATTCATCACCCAAAGACTCCCTATGCTGTGGAACAAAATCCCGGTACATGTGAGGCAGAGCACCTCGCTGGCCTTGTTCAAGAGAAATCTTGACCAATGGATGGGAGATCGCAGATATACCCCAGGGATTACCTCAGTGTCACTGCTCGACAGAGGCACAGAAAAATAATGGGTATAGTTCCCCATACTAAAGGGGTGGCCTAAGCCACAAAACGATGGGCTAGGCTTGTAAATGCCCTCGGGCAGATAGCCTAGTATGAACCTATGAACCTAACCTATGAACCTATTTATACAATAACCATTACATGCAACTATTACAGACACATAGAATATAATATTGTCCTCTAATCAGGACATTTGCTATGGCTAGAGTATTCTCGCATGACACATATGCCTAATGAGGGACTGTCCCATGCAAAGTGGGAAAGGTGTTACTCCTAGAGTCTCACGTCGGCCAATTTAAAAGGTGGAAAACCTACAATAGGTTTGCGGTAGCATGACCCGGCAGAGAGATGCATTTCCCAAAACTCATTTACATGACAGCATTGCAGAGTATCGGTTCCCATGTATCAGCCAGATGGGAGCAGATTATATGAGGAACACGCATATAATATGATTATGTCACTGGACAGGCCGCAGATTCCGTACAGTCGAACGCCTGCTGTCATCTAATGGTTAGCCATACCCGATACTGTAATCATGTAGTCCGATGTAATAGGCATCACAAGGAATCGTGCCCACCCAGCGTGAGTGACAAATGGAAGCACCAATGTCGGTGCAAGTGAGTGAGCGAGCAAGTGTAAACGTGTTTGTCTACCAGTATGCGAGTATTGCACTGTTAAAGAAATGTGGAGTCTAAACAAGTATAAGGAGCTGTAACCAGAGGTCAGCAGTGCTTAACACCACGCAAACCCACGCACAACCGCTCCCACCTGCTGGAATGTGCCTTACCCACTCCGTATCCAAAGGCGTCGTTCTGGCCGCAAACAAAGAACCGTACTTTGCACATGTTGGTAGCAATACCCTGCGTACACAGCTCATGTGAATTACCAATACACCATGGCATATATACAGACAATAGACAGTACCACACACATACCATACAGCACAGTCATCCAACAGTATAGCAATGTACTGGCAGATATGTCCGGACCACTGGTGTTTGCAGACCTGGCCGTCCTGTGTTTCAGTGTGTAAGCATGCCCAGTATGACTGTTACGCATGTTGTCGACTGACATTACCATCATACCTTCATGTGTTTGAGCATGCCCAGTATGGTCAGCTGGATCGCATGTGTCACATGTCCAGATAGTACTGTGGTGCCGACCCCTGTGTTGTACACCGACAGGTGGCATGCTGTGTCTGGAGGGTAGCTAACGGTCATGTGGCATTGACTGTTGCTACATTTCTGCACAGTGTGGGGGGACATCCAACTGTATCCACAGTCCTACACAGCACCGGGGGTGGTGCACATGACTATCACATGTGTACATTGGAAGGAGGGCACAGCTGACAGTAGTACACATTTGCTACTACTGTACTGGTATGCCAGGTACTCCATTTCAGTGTGTGGACCTACCTAATTTGTTGGTTGGAGGCATACCAGTGTACGTCAGATTCTAGCTTTAATTACCAGCATAGTGGTTTCAGACGTCCTAGCCTTCATAACCTACATCCAACTGCCTTGCCTGCTGTAGTCTGTGTGTGTGTGTGTCTGTGGGAGTTGGGGTCATCCATTGGGCATATCCAGAGGCCATTGTATATCATTTGTCTGTATTGGTCTACACCTGTCCAGCTGTATGAGACTTGTGTGGGCTGTATGGTCACACATGATGTTCAGCCCATAACCTGCAGTGGGTTAGGACACCCTGTGTACTACTGGCTGCTATTGTGACCCTGGTATGTGCTGCAGATGTCATGGTGCCACTATGGACGTGTACTTTCTGCTGCCCTAACAGTCGGCTACCAAATTCCCTTGTATGCTCACATCCATACCATAGCTACAGGTAAATACACATTCTAATACAACTGCCAACTGGTAGGTTGATTGACTTACCTTGGGGGTGTTTCAGACCTGAGGATGGTGCTGGAGGGCTGCCTATGTCGGATGCACACAGTGCACTTCCTATACATGGCTGAGCACAGGTAGTGTCATGTTTGGCATTCCTTGTACTGTCTGTGCGAATCAGAGAGGGTGAAATTCCCTGGGTACCTACTGTGTCAGTGCATATGCCATGTGTTGCCTCTTTGCCAAGGGCAGGTCATACTGTGCACGCCTCCTTTCGCCTACAGGATCCAGCTCAGGTAGTTCCTCCTCCAAGTCGCACTGTGCCTGTACAGGCCTTGGCATTGGTGGGGGGCTGTGTGGCCCTGCCCCATGCTGTTCCTGCTGCAACTGTTACCGCAGGATTAGATTGTGTAGCATAGCACATACCATAACAATTTGGGTGCATGTAGCTGGTGAGTACTTCAAGGCTCCACCGGATGTGTCCAGACACCAGAACAGTGACCTGAGCATCCCAAACACACGCTCAATTATATGTCTTGCCTGTGTGTGTGCCTCATTATGGTGTAGTTGTTCAGGTGTGTGTGCATTGCTGATGGGTGTCATCAGCCACGACTCCAGTGGTTACCCAGCATCCTCCACTAGGTGACTGTAGGGGATGTCCATATTGGCAAAGGTGTGGTACAGCTGCGTCAGATGCCATATATCGGAATCGTCATAGCTTCCAGGGCAGACAGCACACACATTCAGTTTAATGCCCTGGCAATCGCATACGGCCTAGCTGTTGTAGGGTATGCCCCTGCAGTTAATGTAGGCCCTACCCCACTCGCCGGGTGATGCTTTGATGCATACGTGCATGCAGGCTATAGCACCCAGTATCCCAGGGTAGTCTGCTATTTGGTGGAAGAGACTCATATTGCTGGTCAACAAATCACGTGTGTTGAGGGCATGTATGTGCTCACTGGCATGTGGTGACATGGCGTCTATGAACTGGTGCAATACTCTGGATGCAGATGCCTGTGAGATCCCCATGATATCCCCATTTGTGCTTTGGGAGGTACCTGTGGCTAGCATACCTAGGCCAAGACATACCTTGGTATCCACTGGGATGGGATTCCCTCGGCCTGTTTGATGTGTCAGGTGTGGCCGGCACAGCTCAACAAGCTGCTGTAGGAGGTCTCTGTCCACCCCATAGCGCTCCACTATCTCCAGCTCATGTAGCCCCTGGTAGGTTACCCTGGGTCTGTAAAGTCTTCTGTCTCCTCACTAAGGGTTGTTTGGCAGCATTTACATCCTCACCACCCTCAGCCTCCTGCACATGTTGGTCTATATTGTCTGCTGCAGCCCTTCTCATTTGGTTGGATTGTGTCGAGGAAATGTCCCCGCATGTATACACCTGTGGTGCAGTGTGGAAGAAACCTGTGTGTATGGTGCTTGGTCACTTTACCGTAGTGTTCTGGGGCAGGCTGGGCATGTAATCTGCTGATTGTGCTAATTATCACCTGTTTGCGCAGCTTGTTCACCTTGACTACTCCACTACTGCTGTTGTCCCTCCCGATTTCACCAGGCAGGTATAGACACACCCCTAGCTTAGGCATGCTAAGGCAGGAGCAATCCCGAGGCACAGGGCTAAAATGTACGTACAGTATGCCTGACCCCCCTCCCATGCTTTCACCTATATTCGAGACCTGCACCCGGCTATCTATACACATACACTCTTGGGATCTGCATCACACCCTGGGGATAAACGGGATTCACTATTGTCAACCTCATTTGCATAGTATTGTCTTCTAATGCATAGTTGTATGACCCATACTGATCCTCCAAATTAATAACCACTGCTTACTGTCGCTCAGATCCGCACACAACTAGTTAAAGGTGCCTTACTATCACCGTATTCGATGTCCCTTGTTCTTCCCAGCAACAAAATAACCGGTCTCTACACGACTAGAACCCGGGACCCTGCACACCACAGATGATGTGCTGTACCACTAAGCCATGGCAGATATACATACATCTGAGGTGATCACGTACAGATCATCCAGCACAGACATTCAGTAGTATAGGACATGTATTCCATCCTGTAGATTTCTGTGTGCTAATGTCCACATACATATATATGTGTATATATATATATATATATATATATATATATATATACATACATACACACACATAATACACACATATACATATACACACACATATACACACACATACATAGATATTGGATTTATATCACAACAGCAGACCACATGACACCAAAGCATTAGACAAGAATGAAAAGGAAAGCATGTGTGACACCTGCATTATGTAGTGGTGTTACTATCAAGGTAAATGTGTTTTGTTGCATCACACGGGGTCAGACTGTAGTAAGGGTAAGAGTAGGGCTGCTGACATTTACTCACCAGACCTATTGGTGAATGTATGTGTATGTGTTGACAACCCAGTCTCTTGAGCGATTATGACATTTGTGGACACTATGTAGGAAAGCAACAAAACACACTCAACACATCCTGGAGCTAGCCACTCACAGATAACCAACACATAGGATATGACTGCCAAACACACACACCTGTCATGCCTTAGAATAGAACACCTACCTGTCTATTCTATCACACTACAGCATTACGTAGTTAAAGAATGTGCTACAAAGATTACTGGATCACAGCACTCCCAGAGGCATACTTCTAGGTCGGTGACATCATCAGCAAAGGCAAAGACGCCGATAGGGATTGTATGGAGAGTGAGCAGTCTAAAAGCATTACTCTGTCCCCAGGCAGCTGGAAACACACACACACACACACACACACACACACACACACACACACACACACACACTTGTCAGGGCTGGGATTAGAACATAGACCTATCTACCTTATCGCACTACAGCATTACGCAGTTACAGAATGCACTACCGAGATTGCTGGAACACAGCACTCCCAGAGGCATACTTCTAGGTGGGTGACATCATCAACAATGGAACAAATGCTGATAGGGATTGTATGGAGTTTGAGTAGTCTAAAAGAATATTACTGTCCTAAGGCAGACGGAGACAAACACATGGCAGTGGTGTTAGCAGGACAACTGCCTATCTATGGAGCACTATTACAACATTACATAGATATGAGGCGTGCAACAGACAGTACACCTTTCAAGACAGTCAATATGACCTTCTAGGAATGCAGACATCGACATGGATGCTGGCAGTTATGGTGTACATACCTGTGATTGAAGAAAATAAACGCCAGGAACCAAAATGCAAAGAACAAGGCAGGAAACCACTGGATAAACACTTTATATAAGTAAAGCTTTCGGATACAATCCTTTCTCAATATTGTATTGAGAAAGGATTGTATCCGAAAGCTTTACTTATATAAAGTGTTTATCCAGTGGTTTCCTGCCTTGTTCTGTACATACCTGTGAACCAGTGTGTTCAATGTAGGAATCCATCCTGAAGTGGGGTATGGCCATCTGTTGCCTGGATGACCACTATCGCTATACAGGATTACAATGGTCATGCCCGTACACAGGGGCACATAACCGACACAAGGTGTCACTGGGCATGCTCACACACTTAGTATCACACGTCCGTTTGGAATGCACTATGTGTCCATCTACATAATGGCGTACTGGGCATGCTCACACACTTAGTAGCGAAGGGCTGTCTTGTATGCACACAGATTCTAAACACGGAAGGGCACAGTGTGTCGATAGTCATCATTGTTAGCATGAACGCTGCACTACATATATCTGACACCAGTCTTCTACATAGCGTCTGCTGCTGTCCATCACCTTGGCTGTACCAATCTACACCTGGCACACTAATACCACCCATGGTGATGGTGATGTCCTGGTAGGAATGGCTACTTCGCACATATAGTACCATACATAGATGAAGAACCTGAGACCAGGTAAACACCCTGACACCTGCAGGACAACTGCATTGTATATGTATGCTAAACAGTGCTAGATGTGTAGCGTTCGTAATCACAGCTGCCAATCTAGATCCAACAATGGGGAATACTGACATCTGTGCAGTGAGGAACACCTGGCATAAGGCTCAGTTGTACACAATAGCACTACCACCGTATACCTCAGATACAGACATGTGGGCCATAAGACCGTTATGGACCGCTCCAGGTGTTAGTGTCCCCACGTACATGAAGGCCACTCACATGTACTGACCAGTACACTCTCAAAAGCCATCACAGATGTGTCAGGTGCAGATCACAGTGGCAAATGCCGCATTCTAGTATGTAGCCCTCAGACATCACCATGTCCTTGGACCAGCAACACACATCCATACATTAACCACAAAGGAAAGAAAACGCTGTAACCACAACTCCTACAATCCAAAACAGCTGATGCCAGTCCGATAACCTCCACCACAAGAGCTCACAATAAGGCGCTGCTATGTCAAATCAGATTTATTACATCCATACATTAGTACAACACCATGTTACTCTGACCAGTGGTCTGTACCTAGCTCTACAGCAACTGTGCAGACTAACCATGTACTGACAGGGTTCCATCATGTGTTATACAATGCAATGATACCACTGTTCATAACCAGGTCGGCTGTACACATAACAGGGGCCCTGGGTCTTATACAGCTGTAACAGATAACTGTTGATGTACACCAGAAAACACACTCATGTTTGGATATGACATACATGTAACTGCCGTGGATATGTACATGCCCACACACACACACACACACACACACACACACACACACACACACACACACACACACACACACACACACACACACAATACATATGTACATAGCATAGCTTTTGCTGTCTTTCATGCAGACAAGTGGCTACAGCAATTACATGCATGCACATGGAAGGTAGGTCCATGGCTGTTGAATGCTAACAGTACATAAGGTAGCAATGTTGACTGAGTTAACATTCCCTCTGTACTGGTTACCCATGACAACTGTCATATCATACAGCAGTCCATGTGTCATGTAAGTCATCACACATGTCCACCAATTGCAATGCATACAAACATGGCTACATGACAGGAATGTATGTCCTACACACATGTACATGTAGTGGTGTGCATTCAACTACCATGCATGTGCAGTAGCTGATGTTTGCAGTTCATCTTTGTCTTACTACAACATGCAGTTGCAATGCAGCCCCATCATTGACACCTGTATATGGTGAAATACTGACAGTACGGTAAGATGTACATCAGGTATGGATGGATGTGTGTACATAAAGTGGTGGGCCACCTTTGCAGATGGATGTTTGCTGAAGACAGCTCACAGGTGTGTCACAAGTCATCCTACCATAACATGTGCAAACAGTAAGCTATGTTTCTGTTAATTGAAGGTGAAGATATACAACTTACACAGCGGTCAGGGTGTCACTGACTGTAAATCACTTGACACCTGTAACACTTAAGTCCCCCCATGTGCATATAGCAGCACAATTGGCGAAGGTAGCGTCCGTACACATTGTAATGCGGGCAGTACTGCTGCACGTCTGTCAGACGTATCATAAGATAGCAGGTGTTTGATTCACAGTACTGCCATGTGTGTTTGCTTGTGTTACCATATATGCCACGTATGGTGAGGAATACATCCCAATTGTTACACACCCCTGTACACTGTTGTAGAGATCTGTACATACTGCAGTGTAGAAAGCAAGACATAGGCAGGGGTGGTGTGTGTATCACACAAATGTTAGCTATCTGTATGTGCATGACATTTGTGGACTCCACAGTGTGTGTATGTATGTATGGCTGTCTGGTGCATGGAGTGAGGATGTATGCTACCATAGAGAACAGATAGGACCCCTAACCCCTGAAGGTGATGCAATCTACTACCCTGTTGATGCCGTCGGTCTTAGGCATTACTGACTACCTGTACATGTTCATTCTCCGTGTCGCGTCATGGGGGTGCACAGTACTGTAATGGGGATTACCATATAGGCAGGGGTCCTCACCTCAACACTATCAAGTGTGTTTTATAGTGTCATTGACCCCGTGAGTGTGGACGTGTTACTGTGTGTGTCTGTGTATGTCTGTGTGTGTTGTCATCCTGTAATGTGAAAGTGTATTACTGCTACACAGTGAGGCCTCATTCTATCAACTGGCCTCTACCCTTGACATCAGCTAGACCGCTGTGTAAACCCCCGGCAACATGTAACTGTAGCTGTGATGTCACCCGGTATGAATGTCACGTCTCTAGCCACTGTAGCTTAGTACACAGCTCACATGCTCCTGGATCAGTAGATGTGTAGATATCTTTGGAATGTCAGCCTTTCTAACAGTGAGGTTGAGTCTACGTGTAGCATGCTGGTAGTGCCATACATGCCTGTGAGTACTCCACATTTACACATGGGAAACTGCAAACACTGGTACTTAATGGCACATGCAATTAGACCTTAAGGAGGGAAGCAGGGCATCATTACTAACATGCTGTTACTGTTATTACCAAGACACATACTGTGAACATAAAACAATGCATTCTAAACCTGTACTGCATGGTATGTCTGCTGCATGTCAACAGTACACAACAATTGTAATATACACTTATCTCACTATTCTGTTCACCCTGTGCATCAGACCATATGAGCATGTCCCTGTTCCGATGGTGTGGATGACAGGGATGCAGCACAAGCATCATCATATGCACAGGGTGATAATGTTTGCCAGGGGCCTAGGGTGCACCAGTGGATGACATCATGTGTGTGGGTTAGGGCCTGTGATCTAATTGGACATGTGTGGTTGTTATGCATGTGGGTGTTGCAGTGCCCTACAGATTTTTCTGGTGTGTGCGTGTATGTGTGTGCACAGTTCTGCCATGTGTCCGGCCTACACAAGGGTATTATTGACAGCTCCAGATTGTACAGACCAGGATTTACAGCTCACTGTGTCCGGCCACGTGACCTGTGCCTGCCAGGGGTTGCACGGGCAGTACCAAGCAGAGGTACAGATTGGGTACTGTCCGATGACACATGTCCACTGGAACCATGTCCCCGCTGGGACCATCCAGGGCCATGTCCATGTGGCCTGCTGTGTCCTGGTGTGGACAGCGCAGCACCAGCTGCACTGCTGCTGCTACCGGCACTATGGGAGCGAGCATGTGAGGTAGCTCGTTCACATAGACCTGCACCAGGTGGTGTACCTGGCCTACGTCCACATGGCCTACGCCTCACTCCTACCAGATGTTCCAGCACAGACAGCTCACGCTCGTGGATTGCCATGCCACGGCCAATGATTCCAACCATGTCACCCAATTGCCTGTCAAAAACGTCAGCAATCTGCTGTTGAGCATTTGCCAATGCCTTGATGTTGTCATTTAAAGAATGGATAGCAGCCCTCTGAATCCTCTGCCCTTCTCTGTTCTGCAATTCCGCACGTGCCTGTGCCACCATTACAGTCTGAAACATGCATCTGGTGACACCAGCTGCTGCGCTTTGTCCTGCAGGTGCATGTCGGCCAGAGGTTCTCCTACGAGCAGCACTGGCCACATGCCTGTGTGGCACATCTGCAGTCATTTCACTGACACCATTGTGTGAAGACACCACACGTTCCTGTTCCAAGCTAACACACGCTAACCGTCCTTCCTCTATGGCCACTGGTGATGGTGTATGTGTTGGCATGAGAACTGTGTGCGGGGAAGAGGGGGATATAGGTGGGATGGCAACCAATGGCCCAGATTCAGCCCCTGACAACCCTGCCTGTACCTCAAGCATATATTCATCACTGCTATAGTCTGTGGGGACACTAACATCAGATGGACCGCAGGAGGGTAACGCACCTACATAACCTGTGAAGGCAAACAAAGACTCTACATTACAATAAAGACACACACAGACACACACAGACCATGCATGTGATTTGATAGAAGGCATGCAGCATGCATGTGATACTGCAGACAGCATGTAGCTCAGACATTAATAACTGTAGTTAGCATACATCCCTGGGTTGCACACAACAGCAAGCATGTGTCATAGCAGAAGCCATGCATTTCACACAATCATGGTAGTAAACATGCATCCCTGTGATAGACCATGTGGACCAGCACAGGTTAACAGTACACATGGCTGATGTGAGGCATATGTCCTTGACATTAACATGTAGTATGACATGTAATCTGCTGACGTGTGCATTGACATGCATACATGTTTGACACAATGGTGTCCTGACACATGTACAGCGGTGTAATGGTGTCACATTGCAGTGTTGTCTGTATGCCCTACAGATAGAATGCACTTTTAGCAGATGTGCATGACCATTGAAGGGTAGTATGAGGCATCTATATTGCTATACAGTGTGAAGTACAGACAGTGCCATTGCATGGAATCATGAGGCGTCTCTATTGCTATACAGTGTGGAATACACACACAGTGCATAGCCATGACTGCGTGCATACACACTACATAAATACTGTGGATTGTGACCACGTCGCTGAGGAGTATACACACTAAACCATGCTGTGTCATGTGTGACAGGTCACCGAAAGACATACGGATGACACCCCTACACAACTGCTAACATTTCTTAGCTGCCTGGCAACTGTGTCCACACATGGCAGACTTGTCAATACTCCATGTCCCACATGACATTTATGCACCACACACATGAGGTGCACGGCTGGCAGTGATGTCCAACAGCAGCAAGGGAAATGTACGGTATCTGTGGCCTGATGTGGTGTCTGTGTATGTATGTGGAAGTGGTACAGGTGACTACTGTCATGCTGTGTCACAGTCATGATGTTCAACACATCTTATGTGGTCAAATTAAGTGACACCTCCACAAGCTGTGCACAGGCTTTTAGGATGTCCAGTGTTCCACATCTACTATATAACCATTCAACAAAGGCTATAGTTGGACCATGTGTAGACAATGTGCAACAGGGTGTACACACATACACATCACATCTACTGTGTGTTGCTACATGTCTCTGGCCATCCTCCATGGCCATGTGTGAACATGTGTTGGCCAAATGTTTGTGATGGCCGTCTGTCTCACATGTCTGTGTTGTCCCATATGACATACACCCATAGATGTCAGATACTCCACTGTCCACAGGGTTATGCAGACAAAGAGTTGTATGTTTGGTATGTGGAGTATGTTTTATGGGATAGTGAGACAATGTTGCAGCCATACCACTACATGTCTGGGACATTTCAGATGGCACATCACAATGTGTGCACTCATTGCAGGGGCATATTCCACAATGGTGAATCCTATGGGCTGCCCATATCCCAGCTCATTGTGTAGTACTGTTTTCGTACCCCACATTTGTTGTTCTGATGTATAGTACATATTCCTACATTGAACAATGCCTCCACCATTGTATGCACAGCTGTCCACACATCTAGCAATGACAGTTACTGCGGTTTCATGTTGGTGTTTAATTTAGTTTGTATATATTGCACATGGGTAGCCAGTGTGATTGATGAAAGATTCGACCTGCATATCGTGACTGGACCGTACATTATGTGTACATGTGTTAACTGGCAACATGGTGAATAGATCTGTGCATTAACATGCCTGATACTGATAACTGTCTCACCTGCAATGGCCTGCTGTCTCTGCGGCACGCCAGAGGTACCTGTATAGGGGTGACACAGCAGTTTCATGATTATCCATGACTGTATGACAGCTACAGGGTGCACTGTGCATGTTAACACATTTGACAGTACAATAGCATATACTATGGAGTATGCACATGTGCGCATACACAGGGTAGCATACTATAGTATACGGCATGTGTGTAAACATACCTTGCATATGATCTTACATTACATATTATACAGTGACGCATGCAACTAAATGGGATATAATAGTTATATGTGCAGTAGTGACTTACCAGGCAACTCCAGGCTCGGTGATTGGGAGACACCCGCCTCCACAATGGCAGCTAGAGTTTGTGGATGCTGTTCTGATGGGGTCCTCAGGCTGGCCAGTAGCTCCTCGGTAGGTGTGAGTGGGGGCTGGGTTGGTGGCCCACCACATGTTCTACCTCGTTCCCTGGCGATTGCATTGGCCCGCTGTTTCGCATATCGGATCAGGTCCATGCAGTATCTGCACACCTGCTGTTAGGTGCGGTTATGGCCACCCACATCATTAACCCTCCTGTGAAGTTCCTGCCACAGGTCATCACGCTGCTGGGCATGCTATGGCACATGGCTGAACAATACCTCATAGTTATCCTGGAGGTAAGGTATGAGGGCATCATCCTCCAAGCGGCAATATGCTGGCAGTCTTGATCGAGGCATTATCTGGAAGACATAATGATGGAGACAGGTCACATTATATCAGAGATGCACAGAGATACAGCTGCACATACATGTGTATTACATTTAGTACATATGAACAGTTGTCTTTGCAAATCATCATGACACTGACATGACTGACATGTTTGTGTCACACTCATGTAACACCTGATGGGGTTTGGATATTATCACCATATATGTGTGTCACCTCATTATATTGCTCATACTCTGTGTAAATGCTGTCTTGATGTGGGCATGTCTGTTTGCCTGTACTGGTGTTCTTACCTATCAGCATATGCCTGGATGTGTACACATTAATGATGTTGACCTTGATGCTGTGTATATGTCACATATCAAAACATACACTGCCTTAATGGACATGAGCAGTGACAATGCAGACATGCACATGGAAACCTTTACATGCATGTGTTTTGCCATATACATCTACACGGCACTGTACAGCAGTTCAACATCCTGCCACGTATCGCCTTTGTTGCACATGTGATACACATGGGACAATGGCTAGCCGGATGGTATTCGCAGGGATGGTTATCAACTATAGCATGTACGGCCAAGGTCATGTAGTAGTGTGTATGCCCTGGGCCATGTATGGGCATAGGATGTAAGGTTTTCTAGCTGTATCCGACAGCCATGTTCCCGCCACCAGGTGAATCAGTACCACATTACTGATCCAGACAGTTAATGATACATCTACCATGCGGTTATCGCACCATGTATGACAGAGATGACATGTGCAGCTTTGCTGGACAGGGTTGCATGGTATGGCAGGAGTATGTAACATGTATGGCACAGGGATCTGTCCAGCATGTGGCGATCCTTGTACTAGGAAGGTGGTTGTCTATGACGTATGTCTTTCAGATCAGGATATGTACGTGTAGCATGCCCAACATCACAGTGTTGCACATGTCTTTATGGAGGGTAGGCTGCATGCTGCATAGTGGAGATGAGGATTGTGAAGGCTGGAGTCGCCCATCCAAGCATGGCCAATACCCTTAAAGGTGATATGTGATCCGATATTGGCCACTTAAGTGCTGAGTATGGCTGTCCAATGATCTCCATGCTCATGGATGGCACCCTGTCATGACTTGGGTTGCCTCTTATGACTACCTAATAGGCCTGGTGACATCACTAGCTCAGGGAGGTAAACTGCACAGCACCATCCCTTACACACAGTGTCCATAATGTTGACCGCTGCCTAGGTGGTAGTCAATGGGTACAGGGTTATTAACCTAGCGGTGACAATGCAATAAGCAGCTGTCAGATTGTGCACATATGTCACGCACCTCACCCACAAATTCTGTATGTTGTCCACAACACTGAATCAGCTATTGCTCCTAGGTCATGGCCATTCACATACTTACATACACAGATGCCTCCCATTTGTCTTTGTGGTATGGGCTACAATGAGGGGGGAGTTCAAAACATTAAAGCTGTTTTACTGTAGCTGCCACTGGTGTGATATGCCCATGTCACTCAGACACCTTTTCTAGTGTTGCTTTTGTCAACGGGCCACTGGTAGAACACTCCTGTGACATACAAAGGTACATCTAGTATACTGAGTGTAGGTGGAACACAGTATGGGTGATGATGTCCTATGACCTGTCACAGGTATGCTATGCAGTGTGAAATCATCCGTACTGTCATCTACATCTGTACTGCTAACAACATCTACGTTGATTAAGGTTCATGGACTTTCAGGCCATACTCAGCAGGGTAATAATGCAGTGCCTCCCATTTTGAGTGGCGTCTCCACTTTATGGGTTGTGATAACTGTTGGTGTGCTCCATTCAGTGTTTTCACAGACTGACATGAACCTATGTTTTACATGGAAGTGTATGTGTAGAGCAAACTGTTTTGCCATATGTGTAGTATACGACAAGGGATGTGGACAGGTCACATGCAGCCTGTGTGCACCTTGTACCACCATAGTTATGGTTACAGGGGCTCTGTAGTGTTCATGGATATGCGATTGTGTACCTGTTGGGGGGGCAGTGAGTTTATGTTTTCCAACACCCTATCTGTATTGCTTATTCATGCTCAGCACTTGTTCAGAACATGTAAGCACTTCATGAGCTACTAATTACTATAGCACTCAATCCTACTCATTTCCTACAGGTAAACACTGTTTGTCCTTACATTTCCAGCTTGCTTACAGTACAACAGCTGTTGTACACACTTACCTCACATATCTTGTGAGAAATGGTTGAATATACAGGCATGTCTGAGTGTCAATTACCAGTATTATCGCCTGTCTATATGATGAATATGGGTAACATGAGGCAATATAGCAATTGTCTCATGTACACAGTCCATGCTCAC
Source organism: Protopterus annectens (assembly GCF_019279795.1). Taxonomy (NCBI): domain Eukaryota; kingdom Metazoa; phylum Chordata; order Ceratodontiformes; family Protopteridae; genus Protopterus; species Protopterus annectens. The sequence continues at coordinate 94,814,289 of NC_056751.1, forward strand.
CTCCTAACATACGACACTACAACCTGTGGGAGATGCACATATGTAGCCATGCTGGAGGTAATGCTGTCTCCAACCCAGACTGAACCTGACAATCATGTGGGGATGTTAAACGTTTTCACCACACCCCACTCATCACATGGTCTCACTAGATCTCCACCACCACAGGCCACACCTAGTAAGACTACAACATTTGCGGAGCCTCTCCATACTACTCTGTGTAGGCAACAGAGGCAGCCGCCATCACCAAACACAACACCAATAACTTATAGCCCACAGATTCATATGTGCCCATCAACTACAGCCAATAGGGTGTTATAACATACCCAACACACTAGTCATAGGTGACTCTGTAGGTGATCACACTGATGTCCCACTCAGTAGGCTACACAAGGCAATAGTCACTTTCATCTGGCTGTCAGTTAACACGATCCGCAACATAAACTATGCACTCAGGTCACTCCTCAACAGGTATAATATGACTGTCATTCTCCATGTTAGTGTGAATGCCCTGAGATGTAACTGCCTGTACTACATGTACAGGGGCATGCAATAGCTCTCTGATCTTGTAGCCCAGGCAGGTATCGCCCAAACCCTGAGAAGCATTCTGCATTTGTCCAGACTGATACCACAGTACAACGACTGAATTATTCACTTCAACAGTTGCTTATGCTTCTGGTGTCATTCCAAGGGTATCCAGTATCCGTCTGCTTTGAATGACTTGGTCGACAAAACACGATGCTTTGGCACAGATGACCTGCACCTGTCAGCCCTGGGATTGCGGATAACATCTAAGGCTCTTGCTGCTCCTATACTGCCTGTTTTAGACACATTTCACATAACATATTCACCACAAGATCATGAACAGGCAAGCCAAACCTGTGGGTAATGTTACTCAATGCTTGACATCTTCATCTCAAACACACTCAGCCGAGGCACTCCTTAGAATGGACCACTTCGATATCTCTGCAGTGACTGGGACCTACTTCTAGGCTCCAGAGAGCACCCCTGCACTAACAGGCTATTATGCAGACCACACCTTTCAGTCATGTAACTAGGACCAGAACACCCACGGCGGAGGTGTGTCCATATTTCACAAGGATGTACACACCTCCAGGCTGGTTGCTTAGCACAATGCATCAGAGGTAATCCAAGTGTAATTAACTGTGGCCATAATTGTTATACAAATTGAAGCTTGCTGTGGATTCCACTCCATACCCCACGGTTAACGGCCCTCATTTCTTGGTGTATTGGAAAGTAGGGTTCAAACAGGAACTACTGATGTGAGACTGACACTACCCCACACTTAACTGGGATACCTACTCATGTACCGACACATTAGGCCAACGCTTTCTGGGATTCATAACCTCCAATCGGCTGGATCAACCTATCCACACCACCACCAAGGCCAACAATATCCTAGACCTGGACATTACCAACATGTGTGACTGGTGTTCCACACCTGGGGTTATCCCCTCGTTGGTCAGTTCTGAACATATGCTAATCACCCTTGTTATCCACATCCTGGCACCACACCCTTCACGGAAAACACAGTACAATATTTCTGCAAAGCCAACTTCAGGCTTCTTATGACAGCAGTAGTAAAGGTCATGACACCCATGCAAATGGACAATGTAGTTCCAAATGCTGAAACATACACAACTGCACTTCATTAGCACTTACACGACTGCATGGATCATGCTATCCCAAACAGAGCCATGATGGTACCCACCAGATAACGGCCGCCACTCTGGGGGTCCACTGCCATGGACATAATGTACAACAGAAGGAGGAGACTGTTGCAAAGTAGAGTACAATCCCATGGGTGAGGTAGCTCCCTCGTCAGCTTCAGTAGGAATCTGAGATCCCTTATCACATCCTCCAAAGCTAGCTACGGAAACATTACTGCGACACATTCCAAGGACTTCCACAAAGCGTTATGGAGGTATGTCACTACTCTTGATGGCAATACCCACATCTGCTCTGACATACAATGGTTAGGCAGGAACATTACATAGCTGACTGATATTGGCAACATCCTGACAGATAGGTTCAGTGCTAACTTTACACCCCTCTCACACTCTAAAGGGCCCAAATCTATACAGGAACAATGCAGAGTCCCTGCGGTCACAACTACACAGTTCAAACCTGCACTCTCTAAAGCCTGGAACACAGACTCCATGTGACCGTCCAACATCCCAGGCTGCGATTTACACAAACCTCAGAATGACATGGCTTCCCACTCGGGCACCAAATTCACTAATAGCCTTGTATCAGGCATTGTGGCCCCTGAATGGCGCACAGCAACAGTTATCACACTCCACAAAGGTGGCGCCACTATGGACCAGAGGAACTATTGCCATATACGCCTGACTAGACTGTTCTGCAAGGCTATGAAGCACATCATCATGGAAGTCATTCACAGAGACATTGGTGGCCTCCAAACCTTTGATACCACCCAGGTTGGATTTGTTAGGGCCAGGCCATGGCTCCTACACCTGGTGGAGTCCTTTGAGACAGTTACCAAGGTAGTAGATGATGGTAAGGAGGTCCACACAGCCTACCTTGTCCTCTCATTGGCTTTCAGCACCGTTCCCCATTCTGGTATTGTCAACATACACATCCACCTGCACATCGACCCCTACGTCTCGAGATGTTATGCAAAGTGGCTCACGGACAGGACCCACACAGTGAGGGTAGCATACCATAGTTCCTACTGTAAATCAGTTACAATTGGCATACCCCAGTCCTTGGTCATAGGGCCCCTCATGTTCGATATATGCTTCCCTGAGGTACAGGCTAGCACAGAAGGACTTTCCCAGAATAGGTTTCCAGACGACTGCAAACTAGGAGCCATGATTGATTCACCAGCTGATACAGACACCCTCCATAAGGGTGTCACTGTGACGGGTACCTGGTGTCGATAACATGGCCTCAAGCTGCATGCCACAAGGTGCATAGACATCCCCTTTGGATTACACCAAACACCCACTGACTGTCACATAGGTGGTAGTCCCCTACATAGATTAGACATTATAAGGGATCTTAGTACACACGTAAATAGCACCCACTCCTTTGATAACCATATTGCCAAGGTGGCATGGATATCCCTCTACCTGGCCACCCTAATCTGTAATGGATTTGTAGCCGGAACAAAGGCAGCCATTGTACCTCTATACTCCTGACTTATGAAACACGTTCAAGGGTGCAACACCTCATTTGGGGTGTACCTTACGGAATAGCAACGGCTTTAAATACCACAACATTAACACACCAAGAGGATTACTGACCTCCGAAGGATGATGTATGCAGCACAACTACAGAAACCCCAACTGTACTCATTTGCATACTGCATACTCAGAGGTGACCTCTGCTGAACATACAAGGCCCATGTCCACAACAATATTGATGGATATGCTCCACATAAGCAAAAGCCACTGAGAGCAACATGCTCTGGGATATGTACCCAAACGCAATGATGAGTAGGACGTGCTGGAGGGATACATTCCTGAACCGGACACTCACCATGCTTTGGAACATGATTCCTATGTACATCAGGCAGGGACCCTCACTAGCACTCTTCATGAGATACCTCGATGGGTGGATGGGAGACAGACATGTACGCCAGGGATCACTGTTGTGGCTGAACTGTACACAGGTGCAGGAAACAAATGGCTCTGCTGTTCATAGGCACAGGACACTAACCTAGGGAGGTGCCACCAGTGAAAACACTGTAGTTGGGCTTACAAATGCACTTGACCAGACAGCATAGTACCTAACTATGAACCTATGAAGCTACTACATGTCCTTTGTGCATGGATAATTGAATAGCTCTTCCATTTCAATTGGCTATCATGCTGTTACACTGTCTGGTGACTACAAGCTATATGTATCCTGTTATTGTGTATTGTACATGCCAATAGACATACCTTATGTTTGCATAATATAACAGTAATGCTATGTAAAATATTTGACATATCTACCTACAATACTGTACATTTCACATTTTTGCAACAATGTCCCATAATGCAAAGCATAATTGCACAGCAAGACCACCTTACGCATGTTATTCTCGTTATACACCCATACATATGCCTACTGTTACAGTATATCAGCATATACTATCCCCTGTTATGGCACATACTTGTTGGACAAAACCCTACCACTGACAGTGGCTGGAGTGGAATTGTTATGTTTAAAGCCCTTATGTAGCATCCCTTGTGGTGTATGAGGTGTTTACCTTGTGGCCCACAGCAGTACACACAATTTCTACAAGCGTTACTATGCTCAACAAGACATCACTACGTAATACCTTTTCTCACTGTATGCATTGCGTGCACTTTCTTTAATACAGAGCAGGCACTACATACACTAACATACTGAGTGTTCTACATACCTTCTTAGTGGTCCGAGTTTACGAAAATATCTGTCTTACTCTTTTCCTGTTTAAATGGTTCTATAGTATGAGCATACAGTTTGAATGTATGGCAAGCCATCCTTTTATACGTAGATACCAGTAACATGTGGTATCCTGCCACCAATCGGTGTTCCGGAGTAAATTATTACATGCACATCAGCTGTGCAGCAACTCCATTAGCCAGTTACACGGCAGCAGTGGGGTATAATTGAATACTCCACTTGGGCATTGTCCTTTTGCCCTGCCTTCGAGAAAGACGGCCTGGAAGTGTTTTTTTGTGATGAATTGCAACTGCTATATGGAGAGACACAGATATTTTTAATTCATGTCCCCCGTGGATTGTGTGTGATGGGTAGAGTATGTAGTTCTACATGTGAGTGTAGCTGTTATCTCAACCATCTGATACGAGACTATTTCAAACAAAACTTGTAACATCGGTGTCTGTTCCATTGTACAACAGCAACAATTTCACATGGTGCCATTACAAGTGTGTCTCTCACAAGGTATGTTAACACTTCTGCAGATGTCATTGAGTGAGTGGATGTTTGTGATGTTATTACAGTCTGTATTGCAATTGTTTCGGGTGTGGGGGAGATGTAGGTGGGTGTACATAGCAGATAAAGGTTTGTGGGGACTGCATTTATACATATTCCATATGTGTGTGGGCTCCTTCCCTAATTGAAGACCCACCATTTAGTAGACTAATACTATGGTTATTGCAGGCTTATTCATTAAGCCATTGTTAATTGGTTCCTATATAGCATGCAGGTGATGTTGATCCTTCAATCCCTCCGGAAATACATCGATATGTAATGAAATGTTGCTACATGAAAGCTGTCTCGTGTATTTCTGTCACAGATATTTGCAATCATTGCAGTTGTGTTGGTGACTGAACCTCTTTGGCTTGGGTTGCACCTTTTCAAATGGCCATAGTGGGACCTTTGCAGGACTCACATCGGGGTTTAGAGGCCGACACATACCCATGATCAGTACAAAGGATAGAACTTACTTTTGTCCTGAATAAAACCTTATTCTTGTAGCACTTTAGTTGCTTATTATGTTTTTTGTAACATTTAGGTATTTTAGATACAGGAATAACTATTTAATGCAACTATTACATAATATATGGGACATAATTATGTCCTACAATCTCAGGGCATTTGCCCTTTTTAATATTTTTTGTCAGGACACAACTGCCCAAAGAGGGACTGTCCCTCTCAAAGTGGGACAGGTGGTAACCGTATGGCTAAGGCCGGCTATGACCACACCTACTGTAATAATCTACCTCCGAATTAGAACGAACAGACACATGATGCAAACAGACACACACACACATTACACTCCCACGGAAACACACACCGCACTCTCAGCACACACTTACACACCCTACAGCAATCATAAACACACTTAAACACAGTACCTACCTGTACCGCAGCACCAGCAGCAATAACTAAATGTCCCTTAACATTGTGATAATATTACTCGCAGTTCTAGTGTTCCGATACTGTGGTCTTTCAGTCTGTAAGCCTCGTGATTACGCTTGTCGGTATGTAAAGCATTCGGTAGTTGGCAGTATCCTAGTTATTTGTACCTCCATGGTTGTGTACATGTCGTTAACCTATCTATATATTTGCAGATATATGTATATCCATATATATTGACATATATCTCTCTATCACCCTTTCTGTCTCTATTATATATATATATATATATATATATATATATATATATAGAGAGAGAGAGAGAGAGTGACCACACCTTTCATTGGGTACATGGCGGTGTATACTGTTCTGAACTCCTCCCTTTTGTGTTTTAACATGTCACAATACACATCTGCCATTGGTACATCTCGGGTAGCTTAGTGGTAGGTGATTGTGTACATGGTTGCGTGTTCTACTCCTGGCAGTGGTCGTTTTACCTCTCAGAGCAGGCACTATTAGTACAAGGGTGAATAATGCTGGTTTCACCTGTTCTGGACATCTTTGACTGTGATATGCGCGATATTCAGCAAAGCTTAGACCTGTTTTGCGCATATCCGTGTAGTCATGTTTAAACGATGCTTACCGTCACTTGCCGCCGCATAAACCCGCTAACATGTGCTTAAACGTGCTCTAATGACCTGCATCCAACATCCATTATTCGTGCCATCGGGATTATGTAACGGCCCTTGCACGACTTGGAACCGGGAACATGCACGACACAGTCAGTGACTTTACCACTTGGGCATCTGGGATTTGTACAAGTGTTATGGTGTTTTGTATGTGGACTGTACTACAACTGTTCCTCCATACTGTGATCATATGTGTAACTCACTTAGTTTACGTATGGATGATACCTATTAATGTTATGTCCAAGTGATGTTTAATGGATGTGCTCCAGCATTAGGACTCTATGTCACAGTGAGCCACACACTGTAATGTGCTACACCTTGATACAACCATAACTGGAGAATGCTGGGGTGACAGATACCTGTCATGGGTACTCCCCATGCTTTGGCACTACATCCGTGATTACATTATATGGAGCCCCTCATTAACACACCAGGGAATCCATACAGAGTGGGTGGGGAACAGTGGTTACACACATGGATCCCGCAATTGGCTCTGCTCCACAGAGGGACAGTTAGTTAATCGATGGGGTGGCGACAGCAGACACATTTTGCCTATGCTGATGAATGGCCTCTGATAATCGGGCATGTACCTACCGATGTAACTAGGAACCTATACGTACAGTATCAACATATGCTGTTAGCTTCGTTTACTGTTCAGGTGTTGCCTTTCTTTGTTCCAATAGCTGTTGTGTGTGTAGTAGTTGAAGGCTGCCTATGTAGGATTCACACAGTAGGCCACCTATACATTACAATTTACAGGTGATCGTGTGTGTGTGTGCCACCCATTTTACTGTGTGTGCAGGTAGAGAAGTGTGTCAGTCCGTAGGGGCCTACACTGTCAGTGTATGTGCTACACATTCCCTCTTTGCCAAGGCATGGGCATATTGGGCACGCCTCCATCTGCCTACTGGGGCTGGCACAGGGTGTTCGTCGTCTGAATCCCTCTGTGCCTGTGATGGCCTTGGCAATTGCGGTGGGCTGTGAGGGCCTTCACCATTATGTCCCTGCTGCAGCTGTTTCCGCAGGATCATATTATGTAGCATGGCACATACTATAAAGATGTGGGCACACGTGCCTGGAGAGTACTGCAAGGCTCCACCAGATATGTCCAAGCAACGGAACCGTGATTTCAGCATCCCAAACACACAGTCTATGATGATTCTGGTTTGTGCGTGTGCCTCATTATGGCGTTCTTGCATGGGTTTGTGTGCAATTCTGATGGGAGTCATCATCCACGGCTCCAGTGCGTAGCCAGCATCCCCCACAAGGTGGCCGTATGGGATGTCCCCCCTGACAAATACCTGATACATCTGTGAGGCATGCCAGGTGTGGGAGTCATGGTAGCTTCCAGGGCTGACAGCACACGCATCCGTGATAATGCCCTGGGCATTTCACACGACCTGGCAGTTGATGGAGTGGCATTCCTTGCGGTTTATGTAGCGCCTACCATGCTCACTGGGTGGTGACTTGATATGTATGTGTGTGCAGTCTATTGCACCCAGTACCTCCGGGTAGTGTGCCACATGGTGGAAGAGACGCATATTGCTGGCCAACTCCTCCTGAGTTCGGGGGAAGTATATATGCTCATTGGCATGTGGTAACATGGCATCCAGGAACTGGTGGAGTACCCTGGATGCTGATGCCTATGAGATCCCCCTGATATCTGCAGTTGGCTTTTGAAAGGTACCTGTGGCTAGTATTCTCAAGTTTACACATACCTTCATGTCCACTGGGATGGGTTCCCCTCTGTTGTTTCTGGATCTGAGGCGTGGCCGGCACAGCTCAACTATTTGCTGTATGATGTCCCTGTCCACCCTGTAACGCTCTACTATCTCCAGATCATGTAGCCCCTGGTCGGTTACCCTTGGTCTGAACACTCTTCTCCTCTGGCGGCTGAGGTGGTTGTCAGCATCATCCTCCACAACACCTTCAGTCTCCAACACATGGTGATGAATCACAGCTATGGCAGCTCCCAACAAGTACATTGTAAAAGTTCCCTGTCTGTTTACACCAATGGTGCAGTGTTTGGGAATACACATGTGTGTGTGAGGTGCCTTCACACTTTATACTATTGTGCTTTGAGCACTGATGATGTCATAGGGTGTGTATGTACAGTCGGAGCTGCAGGGTATCTTATGTGTTTTACCACAGGTACTGCTATTGTGGTGCCTTTGGTGTTGAATTACATTTAGCTGCCATGGATTACCTCTTGCCCTTGCCTTAACTTTTCTTAACGATTCCCCTCCCATTGTCTGGCATGCATCCAGCAGCCTGCTTGCTTGTTTTGTACTTTCCCAAACCAGGATTGTCTTGCAAAATGTGTTCTATAGCCAATCTACTGCAGGTTTGCTTTGCTCTGTGGTGACAGTTCTCTTTTCTTTGCAGTCCGACACCTCCCCTATCTTGTTTAGCAGCTTGCTGCTAGCAGCCTTGTTAGCTGCCGTCAGTGGCCCACTGTGAGTTAATAGGTGTTAATTGTTCAGTTGTACTCCAATTACCCTGCTGCGGCATTTCCTTATTGTCTTTCCCTAAACTTCCTGTTTGAGCTGTGGTGAGCGGCGTGTGTGTCCGCTTACCGGGTTTCAGGCACGTTGTCATCCACGTACACATGCGCTTTCGGGCACCATGTGTGCTCTCACCTAAGCAAAGCTATACCTACATCCACATCCCTGTCCTGCGACTTTGCTTAGCAACGGGCAGCCCGGATTTGCATTGCTCCAATGTGCTTTCAGCTACGGTGGCACACCCCACTGCTGATGTCATGTATACCTCCAGACCACTCCTCGGTGTTGTAGCGCTGCGCCTTATGGTACATCCTTAGGCCGGCGGGACGTTTGCAATTCACTATTACTTGCTTCATTTGCATGCATTGACTGCTAATTCATAGTTACCGCGCCAAATACTGTCACAGACCCTTAGCAAGCCTTGCAGCTTGGTTGTGGTGTAGCATTCCTACCATTGACTTTTATGGTGAAATCATGATTTGTGTTACATTGCAATTTTATGACATTTGTATATGTTTTCCTTGTGTTCCTGTTTGTGCACACATACCCTTCGGTTGTACTTTGCGTTACTGTGTCCATGACATTAAATGTTATTTTTAATGAGTTGTGCATCTTTTCTTATGCCATTGGCTGTATATTTAGCCATTGGCATATGTTAACTTTGTAATACATGAGTCTGGTCTGCTTTCATGGCTCCGATGTTCTGTTTGGCAAAATGTAAACCGTTTTTTATTGGTTTACATTTCTGTAGGCTTACGCTATGCCTGCACCACTTCATGAATCACTATGTACCTTCATTTGCATGCTGCAGTACTGCGCTTGGGGTGATTAGCATACCTGAGCCGAGAGCTGCGCAGATCTGGCGTACGCTGGTAGTGCACGTGGAATTGGATCGTACCTGAATCGCTCGCCGGCCATATTTGGCATTATACTGCCTACGCTACGCCTGCGCCTGGTGCAAGCTTCATGAATCCTGGGGTGCAAGTAACATAGGGAGATAATGAACTAGAAAATGTGGTTGTTGTAACCAGTGTCCCATCATATTGGAAGGGGACAAGTTAGTTATAAAAATGAATCAAGGTGTACTATATTTCCCACTGGCAGTAGGGCTTGTGAATTTAGCTATATGCAAAACCTGTAGTGCATTTTACATTGGGAAACTAGAACGTATGTTTCATAAAAGAATTCATGCACATTTAAATAATGTTAGGAATAATTAAAGTAATAATTTATGTAGTCAGTCTACAAATTGAAGTAATTTTCAGGTATTTCAGTTTGTTATATTCGAGATTGTACCTGTGAATTTAAGACAAGGGGCCTAGAAAGACAGTATGGAACACAAAAATTTGATTTGGCAATTTAGATTGAATGCTCCATGCTTAAATGATAGTACATTGATTTTAAGAGATTTAAAGATGAGATCAGTTAAGCCATGAAGCAAACATAGGAGCATACATTTGCATTTTTAATTGGTCGATTAGTATTAGTAAACTATTTGGAATGATTTTTAACACAAAAGTTCTTTTAGATATATGAAACATTTGTTTAAGAAATGGCTACATTGTACTTGTTTTGGAACTGGTTATGTGGAACTTGTAATTTAATGAAGGGAAGTATTTATATGTATGATTTTATTGTGGCTGTCTGTTCTGAAGAAATTTAATTTGTTATTGACCCCTGGCGGAAAACAGTAAGATGATAGCAATAAAGTGAGGAGTCCCCGTGGACTATGATGTTTGCAGATGACATTGTGATCTGTAGTGAGAGTAGGGAACAGGTGGAGGAGACCCTGGAGAGGTGGAGGTATGCTCTAGAGAGAAGAGGAATGAAGGTCAGCAGGACTAAGACAGAATATGTGTGTGTGAATGAGAGGGAGGATAGAGGAATGGTGAGGATGCAGGGGATAGAGGTTGCGAAGGTGGATGAGTTTAAATACTTGGGATCAACAATTCAGAGTAATGGTGAGTGTGGAAGATAGGTGAAGAAGAGAGTACAGGCAGGATGGAGTGGGTGGAGAAGAGTGTCAGGAGTGATTTGTGACAGACGAGTACCAGTAAGAGTGAAGGGGAAGGTCTACAAGAGGGTAGTGAGACCAGCTATGTTCTTTGGGCTGGAAACAGTGGCATTGACAAAAAGGCAGGAGTCAGAGCTTGACGTGGCAGAGATGAAGATGTTAAGATTTGCACTGGGAGTGACGAGGAAGGACAGGATTAGTAATAAGTATATTGGAGGGTCAACCCAGGTTGGAAGGTTTGGAGACAAAGCCAGAGAGGCACAATTACGTTGGTTTGGACATGTGCTGAGGAGGGATGTAGAGTATATTGGGAAAAAGATGCTAAGGATGAAGCTGCCAGGTAACAGGAAAAGAGGAAGGCCTAAGATAAGGTTTATGGATGTGGTGAGAGAGGACATGCAGGTGGTTGGTGTGACAGAGCAAGATGCAGAGGACAGGAAGAAATGGAAATGGTTGATCCGCTGTGGCGACCCCTAATGGGAGCAGCTGAAAGAAGAAGAAGAATAAAGTGGTTTACTGTTATTCTTGCCTGGACTGTTTTCTCACAAACTGGGTGATTGACCGACCTTTTGTACTTTTTGGATTTTTTTTTTTTTTGAGATTATCACCAGCATCACTAAGCATATTACTTACCTGCCTGTCTCTGTTTCTCCATTTGAATTTCAGGATTTGTCCTTTTCTTTATTCCATTTTTTCCCTCAATTATGTAGTTGTCCAGTGCCTAATATTTTGTAGCCTCATTAATAGTTCTTATTTTGTTCTCAGCTCCATGCAAAATGTGTGTGTGTGTGTGTGTGTGTGTGTGTGTGTCTATTTGGTGACAGGCTAAACATGAGGGTTTTATCTAGGGGTGTCATTATGCTGAGAAAGAAACTAAAATGCTCAAAGGTATCTGTATGATGGTAGAGTTGGGGTATAACTAATGAAGGAAAATGCAAAAAAAACTGGCAGGCAGAAAATCGTAAAAATGTTTAATTCAAACTACTAAAATACAAAGATATAAATGATGAGCGCTTTCATACCAAACAAGGTACTTCTTCAGATATAACTCTGACAACAGTGCACACCATTAAGTGTACTAATGTTTAAGGCCACGTGACATTAACAATAGCTTAATTGGAATGTAATCATTGAGCCCTACACCATTAGTTGCTTGTAACAAAGTAATCCATTTAATTTCAAGACATTCACTGTATCATCTTATGTCTCCTCCTCTCAACCCTGGTTTAACCATTTCTAATACCATAAATCTAAACCAGTGGTCGGGTCCTGTACACTTCACGTTTAGAAAGAGCATTCCTTTCATCACATCTACTAATAGCATATGTGTTCTTTAATTCTGGCTCTAAAACATTGGTTGGTTTTGCCAATGTAGAAGGCTCTACAGATTTCACAGCTAGCACAGTAAACAACATTACAACTGCTACAGTTAGCAAATAAGTCAATATTAAAAACATTCCAGTGTCAGGATGCACAAATTGATCATCTGTTTAAATATACCTGCAAATATTGCAGTGATGACAGGGATATGTACCAACTCTGCACAGTCTAGTGTTGACAACATTACAAGGTAACGGTCTAGAACATAACATGATTTCTAAAGCAATATAAAGGCTTTTCACCTAACAGTTCCTTACACCTTCTATCTGATGTCAAAATCTTCCAATGTGTATTGATTATATCACAGATGGAACTCGTATCATTAGAAAATGTAAGACTCATCCATGTACATTGATTCACCTCTCTAGTTTTACCATTGTCAGACGTTGTATGACTATCAATAAACTAATAACACATGAATAACTAATGAATGACTTTAGTAAATCAGATGTCAGCTGGTACATCATGGCTGCTGCATTTATAAGAACATGGCCCTTTTTGATGGTAGGTTTCTGACAGTGAGTACTGGAACTTACTTGAAGAGCAGGCTTAGTGCTGAGGTTCTCAAATGGGGAAAAAGAGGGGATATTTGATCTGGAAATAAGCAGGTGTTAGGAAAACAGACTACCAAGCAGTATGATTCACCATAGTTTTAGCTGTAACAGTGAGCTAAGTAAACTTACAAAAACAGAATGGCATTTGAAAAAAAAAAAAAAGCTCAGCAAATGAGAATGAAATTAGTGTGGAGTTAAATACATTTGTAGAAGATATATAACAAAGCAGCAGATCTTGAATCTCATAGATGTGTGACATTGTATTCCCTTTATTGTATAACTGTCACTCCAGTCAAGCACAGTTTGTCCAGAATTAAAGCATAGTTAGCAGTCCCCAAGAATGTACCCCCCTAGACTACAAATTCTCTTGCATTGTGTAACACAATAGTTGTATTCATGAGAGAGGCACATTCCTGTTGAGTTTTGTTTTGTTGCAGAGAACAAAAGAACAACCAAACTAGTATTAAAAACTACAAAAAAAAAATAACATTTGTAACAAATGACTAGTCAATAAATAGCTAATAAATCAGGTAGAAAAGTCATGTAAAAATATTTTTATCTGTAGTGAGCATGGTAAACATCACCCAGAAATGAGAAGGCAAAAGCAAAAGAATGTAAACATTTGTGCCAGCATCAGAAGATCCTGCTGTGGCAGGTATCAAGGTGATTTTTTTTTTCAATAATAAATCTTTATTATTTTCCAATTGTTAATACAATAATACACAAAGCAAAAAAAACGAAAAGGAAAACAGTATCTAAAAGAAACTTATAACAACAATGCTACAATATATATGAATGCTTCCAATAGTTAAATAAGATCATTATACATTGAAATAAAATTCTGGAAAAGAGTATTAAAAGATCTGGTATCAATATACAGGCTTATTAATACGGACTTCCAACTTAAGTATATACTTCCAGGGGATAACTGGATTCGGAACATTAAGCCAACACAATATTAAAGATTTGTTCCCAGATTTTCAGATTATTTATATTTTTCTTATGATCTTTGATTAATAATTTATGTGCTAGAATACGTTTTATCGCTACACTTTTAAAGTTTTCCCATGAAACCTGGGATGGATTCAACCAATTTGTAGCTATATAAAGCTTCAGTAATAAGAAAATATTTATAAGTATGATCATTTGGGATCTGTCCAAGTTGTTTGGCGGGATATGTAGAATCATAAATTCCCAAGAAAGTGTGGAATGCTGATAACCCATTTTTTGTAATTGAATTTTTAAAGAGTTCCAAAGTTTAAATATACATTTACAGCTCCAGAATATGTGTAAAAGGTCAGCCGTTTGATAAATACAATATGGACATTTAGGTGAATTTTTGGAATTAAATTTATGCAGACTGAGACGAGTGTAATAGGCATTATTAAATATCATCAATTGCGTAAATAATAACTTTTGGAGAGATACTGATTTTAAAGTTAGCTTAATTGCTTTTAATATTTTATTATCATCAATCAATGCTATTTTATCCTTCCAGTATTTTGACAAGAGTATTTGTTTTTTATATTTCAAGTCTTTTACCAGATTATATGTAGACGTTATATATTTAGAGTCCTGCATAAGAGTTTGCCATAAATTTGAACAATTAGTTAAATCTTCTTCCTTAATTCTGAAATCATTAAAATAACTTATGGAAAGATCCTTTAATTGTCTCATTATAATTAAATAAGATTTAGGAAGGCTCATCTCTTTTAACGTGTCTTGTATTGAGATACCAAGATAAGGGTATAAATCAAGTACAGTTAGATTAACTATAAGTGGAAATTTTTTAAGATCTATCAATTGATTATTGATTTTCAAATTCGGATTCTTGTGAATGGGTTGGAAAGTCATCATATATTGCAAGAGATTTAAAGATTGAAACAAATTTTGTAACGATATTATGTATACTCTAATATGCGTATCAAGGTGATTTTAGCATCTCCTGTTATGGTTAGCACCTTACATGATTGTCCTTTTCCTTGTATTCCTTACAAGAACAAAAACCAGCCAAGTGAGTGAGAGTGGCACTAATGCAGTAAGACATGTAATACTGGTGCAGTAATGGCTTACTGCATTAGTGCCATTACTGCAGTAAGACATGCAATACTGGTGCAGTAATGGCTTACTGCATTAGTGCCATTACTGCAGTAAGACATGTAATACTGGTGCAGTAATGGCTTACTGCATTAGTGCCATTACTGCAGTAAGACATGTAATACTGGTGCAGTAATGGCTTAATACATTATTGCCATTACTGCAGTAAGACATGTAATACTGGTGCAGTAATGACTTACTGCATTAGTGCCATTACTGCAGTAACACATGTAATACTGGTGCAGTAATGGCTTTATTGCATTAGTGCCATTACTGCAGTAAGACATGTAATACTGGTGCAGTAATGGCTTAATGCATTAGGGCCATTACTGCAGTAAGACATGTAATACTGGTGCAGTAATGGCTTACTGCATTAGTGCCATTACTGCAGTAAGACATGTAATACTGGTGCAGTAATGGCTTAATACATTATTGCCATTACTGCAGTAAGACATGTAATACTGGTGCATTAATGGTTTTATTGCATTATTGCCATTACTGCAGTAAGACATGTAATACTGGTGCAGTAATGGCTTTATTGCATTAGTGCCATTACTGCAGTAAGACATGTAATACTGGTGCATTAATGGTTTTTTTGCATTATTGCTATTAATGCAGTAAGGCATGTAATACTGGTGCAGTAATGGCTTTATTGCATTATTGCCATTACTGCAGTAAGACATGTAATACTGGTACAGTAATGGCTTTATTGCATTAGTGCCATTACTGCAGTAAGACATGTAATACTGGTGCAGTAATAGCTTTACATAGATACTGAACTCAGTCTTAAAGAAATTGGCTGAAGGGGGCCTCACTGTTCCATTTAATAAATTATTTGTGTCACAGTGAAATGCATTTTGGTTTTCAAACCATCTGAATGGTACTTGCTTTTTGAGTTTTTTGACTTGCATCCTTTTTCATGAGTGAAGCAATCAGTTGGTCGTATTAGATATCGTTAGCCTTTTGGGAATAGCACCTCAGGTGTCCATGTACATTCAAAGTATAAATGTTTTTATGCCCTTCTTCTTTTGCTTTGGAAAACAAGTTGGAAGCAGATTACTTTGAATGTGTAAGACAACAGAAACAACATTTTGGCATAAAGTATGATTAGTTCTCATATAAGCTCAGACTTTGTTGGAAATTACATAGTATACTCTGTACATCAGTACATGTCTTTCAGGAATCCTTCTTGCCGAACCAAAGTCACAGCTACTAAAGAAAAGTTTTCCAAGAAAGAAACAAGACCCACAGAAGCTGTAGAATCAGAGGATACTCATTATAGAGTTCAAATCCTATGTAATGTTTCTCTTGGGAGGCCTGTGATACAGTACACCTTTAACAAACTGCTTAGATGTCAAATAAAAAGCTATAGTGGGATAAACTGGAAAGAAAGAAATGTCAGACAAATGGACTTTGAGGAATATGGTCAGTGGCTAAAAGAGTAGTCCAGTGTTGTTAAATATGCAGCAGGTAACAGTAGCAATAGTCCTCTGCTTGACAGTGGGTTTCATTTTACTAAAGAAGATTTCCTGGTTGAAGGCCTCTTGGACGTTCCACAAAATAGATACGATAGAGTAAGAAAATACCTCTTAAGCACTAAGCATAAGTCCTCTAAGCTGTGAGTCTGAGGGGTTTCAGACTAGGCTGTAGTACCTTGCTCTGCTGTAAAGATAGTAAGTTGTGAGGCCCTAGCAGCAGACGTATTTGATTTTGTGACACGTTGTGACAGGGAAAATCAAGGTCATCTTGGTCAAAAAGGTATTCTGAAAATTCAGTTTGGTTTCTTAGTTTTACTTTCAGTAATGCTTTCTAAATGAGTGGGTTGAAGGAGATGGACAAAGCAGGTTAAGGATGTAATTTACAGTCAAAGTGTCTGTGGCCAGAACCTTGTGATGAGGATATTTATTACCAAAAATAGGCAACTGTAGATTCTGGTGAGATATAAACCGGTTGATCTTTGTCCCCACATTTGAATGATCTAAAAAAAAAAAAGGTTTGCTGAGCTTCCAAGCATGGGCCAGCAAAATGCCTCTACTTAGAGGCTCCACTAGAGTGTACAATAAGATAGGATAACAACAGTTTTAAGTGATATGTTCAGAAACTAGGTCTTTTCACAAATTACCATTGCTAGTTAGCACTTTACTGCGGTGGTGGTGCTGCGGTAGCGTTGTCGCCTCACAGTTAGATGTTGCCCGTTCGATTCTCAGTTAGAGCGTCTTCTGTGTGGCGACATGCGTGAATGGGCGTTCCTTCGTTGAAGGTTGTGCGTTAGGCCCGGCAAGCCAGCACGCAAAAATCTACTGCTACTCATTAGCGGACCGGAGTTCCGCTGTGGCGACCCCTAACTGGGAAAAGCCGAAAGACACAAACAAACAAACCACTGCTAGTTAGCATAAGCAGAGAATGAACCACTTCTTGTCTGTTGAAATACCTTGAAAATGGTGTTGTCTTTGGTGACTTGAATGCACCTGTTTTTTTTGTTTTTTTTAATGCTCGACAAGATTTTAATCCTTGATGCATTGCTAACATTTGCCCCTTGCTGAGGTGCATTTTTAACTGGAATAGGGGTAAAATATTTGTGTTTAAGGAAGTGGTTACTCAAGTTAATCTTGAAATTTGTGAAGAAATGATTTTCTTGATTTGGACTGAATTTACCAAACTTGCTTATTAGTTTAAAGATGATGTGCAAAGAACTTTTTATAGCTGAAAATAACTGTGAAGCCAGTTGCATCTTCATACTTGTCATCACTCCCAAGATCTTTCTAATCTTCGTGCAACTAAAATTTAACTTTGAAATGTGCCATGAATATGGGAAAATGGAGCCCAAATGCCTGCCATTGCATTTGCCTGATGACAGTGTTTAGGTCACTTTGTCTTTGTGGGGCCTTACAGAAAGTAACTGCTCTTTCTGTAACTGGTCAGAAGCCTCCCTGCTGTTTGTTGTTCCTAAAATGAGTAATGAGGGATACAATTTCCTAAACAACTGTAAATCAGTTTTATACAGGTTCATAGGTTCATACTAGGCTATCGGCCCTAGGGCATGTACAAGCCTAGCCATAACAATTCCCTGGCTGTTTCTTCCCACACTGTTTACTTTCCTAGACCCCTGTCTAGCAGGCCGACTGTCGTGATCCCCCGGGTGAATTTCCTTTCTCCCATCCAATCACCAAGGTTCCTTTTGAAGAAGGCCAAAGAGGAGCTCTGCTTGACATGTATTGGCAGTCTATTCCAGAGTCTGGGGAGTCTCTGGGTCAGAAACCTATCCCTCCAGCAGGTTTTGTTTATTGTAATGACAAGGTTTAGATCCCTGGAGCATGTGGCTCTGAGGGATTGGGATTTCCTTAAGTGTAGCATGTCCAGCAGCTCTGGGTTTGACATGGCCTTGGATGTTAAGCAGAGATCATCTCTGAGTAGACGATATGCGACAGAGTATAGTTGGAGTTTTTTAAGTCGGTCAGTGCAGGGTATCAGCTTTAGGCCTGTGATTTTTTTTTTTAGTGAGGTATTTCTGTGGCCTTTCCAGTTGTTGCAGATGTCTTGAGAGGTACATTCCAAACGGGGTGTTGTATTCTATAATGGGTCTAATGAGGGATGAGTACAGTGGGACAATGACCTCCTTTTTTTCTTGATGAAAAGCCCTTGGTGATGAGGTGTGCCACATAGAAGGATTTCCTGACTGTTGTGGCGATGTGGTTATCGAAGGTGAGACCACTGTCCACCTGTGTCCCTAAGTCTGTTATCACACTTTCGGTGTTTAGTGTACTGCCACGTATGTGGTAATTCACACGTACATGGTTTTTCCCAAAGGGGATAACTTTGCATTTCTTGGCGTTGAGCTTGAGCCCATGGCTCTGACACCAAGCATCTGTTTCTGTAAGGCCCTTTTGTAGAGTATCCACATCATTTGAGGATTCAATAATGGCTCCCAGTTTGCAGTCATCTGCGAACTTTGTTAGCCAGAGTCCCTTAGTGTTGGCTTGTACTTCAGAAAAGTAGATGCCAAACAGGAGCGGACCCAGGACTTGTCACTTGTCTGGAGCTGGTTTTGGAGTTGGCTACTTTTACAGTGTGGGTTCTGTCAGTAAGCCAATTGGCAACCCATCGAGTGACATAGGGATTAATGCCCAGCTTAGTAAGTCTATCATTGATTCCAAAGTGGGGGATGGTGTCAAAGGCCTTGGCGAGGTCCAGATAGGCTGTGTGGACTTCCTTACCCTTGTCCACGGCTCTGGAGACTGATTTGAAGTTGTCAGTCAGGTTCAGGAGACAAGATCGGCCCTTCATGAACCCAAACTGGGTGGGGTTCAGTGTTTGAAGGTTGCCAATGTCTTTGTTTATAAGTTCCATGATAATCCATTCCAAGGCTTTGAGGCTATGGTTAAACATGACACTTAGGTGAGTTGCCAGTTCATTTTGTAGTTCATGTAATACACAGCCCGGGATGTCATCTGGTCCCGTAGATGCTGTATTCTTAGCTTTGAGAGTGCATTTTTTACCTGTGTGGCCATTATTACCGAAATTTGACAATCTTCCGGTATTGAGATGGGCTGTTTAGGGGGTGAGAGGGGGTTGAAGTTGGCACTGAATTGATCTGCCAGGATATTGGCAGTATCCTTGGGATCAGTATATTTAATGCCATTCTGTTGTAGCTCAGAGCAGATCTGAGCATTGCCATTTAGATTCTTGACATAACTACAGAATGGCTTGTGGTTGTCTTTAGAATATTTGGCAAATTTATTTTCATAACTAGCTTTGGAGGATTTTATGAGGGATCTCGACTTCTTACTGAGGCTGGTAAGGGAGTTTTTTGCATCCTGGGATTTTCCTCTTTTCTGCAACAGTTTCTTCCTTTATTAATTGTTAGTCTATTAATATAAAGTAAAAGGTGGCAGAAAAGGTTGAGAGGAGGCAGAATTTAAATCTCAGGTAAAACGCGATCATTTAGTCAAGAAGGGAGATGGACCTCTGTATAGTAGTAGGGCTAGAAAGGCCATTATGTGGCTTAATACAAAAGATAGAACCAAAAAACAGAGAAAAAAAGTAATGCTACTAAATGATTACTCCTGCTCGGTATTCATAAAGAAATAAACAATATTTATATGGCTTGTCAGTAGAAGTGTCGCAGAGGAGGAAGTTGTTCCAATTCCAGTCACAGAAATGTCATGGCAGAACTCCAAAAACTAAAATAGAGCAAAGCAAATGGGCTTTAAGGTACTTGCCTTAGAATTCTGGGGTAGCTGAGGGCTGAAATTCGAACTTTTAGAAGAAAAATCTATCATGAAACTGAGAGTGCATATTTTCATCATATTTAGATACTGTACTCAATAGTAATAGTTCACAATTAGTCTTTGTATCTTTTGTTGTATTTTAATTACCTGTATAGCAAAGCTGCCGCCATGGGAACTATAATTTCCTGTACCCTAATGTTGCCATCATGGTGTCATTTATTATTCTCTTCATCTTTTTGCATAGTGCAGTTTGTGTCTATGTATGGTGACACAGCCTAGACACAACAATTTTGTTTTTGCTCTCTGTTTAGTTACAGCAACAGTGCTGTGAGTCACTGGCTTTTTAGATGGCTTCTGAAAGTAATTTTACATTTTTTAACTATATAGCTCTGATCTGTTCTAAGTGTAAGCTGTAAAAGCCTTTCATAGACTATTTGCATTTTCATCAATACAGAATAGGTGAACAGCAGGACTTTGCTTAATGTTAAAAGCAGAAGTCATTAAGTAAATTCTATACCCTCTCTCACACTCTTTCAGACTTGTGTTGCTTCAGTGTAAAAGTTATCAGCCATGTTTAGCAGCTTTGCTCATTTACTTGTCACTGACACTTGCCACTTTGAAAAGCTAGTTAGGCAAATAAAAGCTATTATTCAGTTTTGTGTAGTTGTGTCATTAAAAATACCACTTGACTGTTCAAGAATTAGAATGCTAACCAATTTGTATATTAAGATTGCTTTATAATCTCATCCCTTTTCTTCATCAACAAACTCTTTGAAAAAGTTTCACTATAGTTCTTAATTTGTATTTTTCTAGCACTTTACTAAGCTTGGGAAGAAACTGTCTCTGGATGTAAAATTCTAGTTGGTAACCAGCAGTGGAATGTACAAAAACATGTGCTGTCAGGTTTGTGTTATGCAGGCTGAGAAAAATGTCCTTCTGAAATGAAGCGATATTTGAACTGGAAAAAAAAGCGTGGGATCTTCATAATCTTTGACAGTAAACAAGTATAAGTTAAGATGCTGAAAACTGCATGAGGTCGCCAGAGCAGAACTCTGGTCAGCTAATGATTGGCAGTCGATTTTTATGGTGCCGAGGTGCCAGCCTGATGCCCAACCTTCAACGAAGGCACGTCCATTCACGCATGTCTTTCGAACTCCACTCGACTGCGGGGAGGACATGCAGACTCCACACAGAAGGCGCTCCAGCCGAGAATCGAACGGGAGAACCTCTTGCTGTGAGGCGACAACACTACTGCTGCACCCTACTGCATGTAATCATCTCCTGAATTTCATAAGTTTGTGTGTGTTTGTGGTTGGCACTTTTGCTGGTTGCAAAATATCCCACAGTAACATATCCTCTTGTCTGCATTCTTGATAAAGTCTATTAGCTCTCAAGTATTTCATGCAATTTATAACAAGCTCCATCTTGATCAAATTTGATAACCCAGAACTGAAGGATAGCAAAATCTGTCTTCACACCTTCACGTTTATACATTTTAAACCCAAAACATTAATAGAAATCTCTTGTAATCTTGTAAAAGTCGTGGATCCCGAAAATGTGGAAACAAACAAAGCCTTTAGTCTAACTGCTAAATCATCTCTGTTTTATACAACAAGTTCTAAAGAAAGCTATTTTAGATGACCTTTAACAGCCCCTGTACTTGTACCCCTAGGATAAAAGTGCTAGAATGGTACAGAGTGTTACAAGTTACTGGGTTTCAGGATCGTTCAGTACTTAGTGGAATGACTGGAAACTCACAGCCCTCAAGAGGCTTCTAACCTTGATATATGGTAGCTGTCATAAATTGAAACCATTCTAAAGCTTAATGTTGAAGAGAGACTGACATGGGGTTTCTCTAATTTCCCTTCGTATTTTATTCTAAGCTTTTGCAGCCCTTACATAAAACAGTTAATTTTTATGTGATCTAGCAATAATAAGCCGTTATTGTGAGTAACAATACGAGTCAGTAATGGTAAATCTTGCCTTCCAAGTATAATATATTTGTGCAGTGACATATATTTTAATCAAGTTGTCTCTTTTTAACCTGTAATAAATGGAGCACAAATTTAATGTTTCTATATATACCCTAAGCAGGCTTCAGATAATATTTTTCTCAGGTAGATGGCAAGTCCTACAGATGTGATGGGAAAGAGAGAGGTAATTGTGTTCTGGGAATGTAACAAGTTGGCAGAATTTAAAAATTCCGTACAGATTGTTCTTTCAGAAACATTAGGGGAGCAAATTGCAAATAAGGAACTGATTCTTTTGACCTGGGGCGTAGTGAATTGCCTAGATGTAATGTTACTGGCTGCGAAAGATGCTAAAAAATGGGAATCAGAATCTAAACCAATTGTAACTGACGCACTAAATGTTGTAAAAGAGATAAAATAACTGAAGGTGGGATCCTTAGAAAAAGGAACATGCCAGTTACATAAAAGTAAATGTAATCTCTGGGAACAGTACATGAAGAATAATATTCAGGAGTGAGGTTTAAGGAAAGAATGAAAGGAATTGAACAATTTATGGAATGCTGGAGTGAATGCTAATTGTGAAAAAGGAAATGTGTGTGCACTACATGAAAACAATCTTACTGTGGTTAGTTTTTTTTATTAATGTATGTGTACCTGTGTCACTGTTTTAGTTGTGATACAATAAATATGTTCGTAAGAAAAAGTTTCTTTCCAGTCATTTTGTTTATATTAAAGTGATATTCCTTGTAAACATGCACTGAATTTTTTCAACATTCGTAGAGTCCAGCAAAGAGTGCCTACAAAACATTAATCCATACATACATAGTAGTAGCCTGAAGAAAACCA
>NC_056751.1:94842405-94847405 GCF_019279795.1 Protopterus annectens
GGAAAATCTGACTTGGAACGAAGCCAGTTTTCAGCCGAGGCCTGGGGAGAAACGCTCTAGATGCATGTCGGAACCGACTTGGCCATTACGATAACTCATACAAGCCAAAAACTCTCAAGTTTTACACTTGCCCACAATACTCCTTTCCCAGTTACCTGAGATCTCATTTCCTGCTTTTCATGACAGACGGGTTCGCCATTGCTCTAGAGCTAAGTACAACTTTTTGATGTAATTTGAATTTTTGAAAGAGTTTCTAATTATTTCTTCTTTATCTTTAGTCATTAACCTACCTACTTCTTTATAACACTTTTAAATTTATACGCTCCTTTTCTTTCCATACACTATGGTGTATTCTAAACTATCATTATTGATCGTTTTTCCTTCCCCTGTACATCTCAGTGTATACTTGGCTATTATTGTTTTTTCTTCCTTCTCCTTTTCCTTCTATTAGAAACTATTCTCTTCTTAAGTAAGTTTTGTTGCTGTTTCTGCTTCTTTCTGTCTGTGTGTGTATGGTTTGTATAACTGGCTTGTGGTCTACAGTTATTTACAAACTTGAGAAATATTCTCAGTATGGCAGATAAACCAAAAGTTACCAGAAATGCGGGCAGAAAATTCCTTTGTCAGATGCACATTTGGTATGTGTTTATTGCCTAGGCCCCATTCACCTTCAGGAAGACTGCTCTGTATGCCACAATTTTAGTCACAGGGCACTAGTGGAAAGACTTAATAAACTTGTTTTGAAGGGTATTTTTCCATCAGCCTTCAGTGAGGCCTTATCTGGTGCTGACAAAGCAAAGAGTAAGACGGATATGTCTTTTCCTTCTTCCTCATCTTTGTCTTCCAAAGTTATGGAAAAAAAAGAGAAGTCTATTGGTGCCTTCCACTCTGTCGGCACCGTCCTCGACAAAGGCTAATTCTTTTGTTCCTTTAGAATCCTTGGAACCAACCCACTCTTCTACTAAAACATCAGTCCTAAAAGGACCTACGGAACTGAGTTTATCGGGTCAGAAAAGTCTTTGGGACCTAGTATTTCGATGCAGGAGCATTTTGATTTGTCATCATCAAAACTTTCGAAGCAGACATCTCTTCCATTATCGACTATTTCGACACTGAGTAAGTAAATTGATGAACCATCCATCATGGATCATCCAAGGACATCATATTCTCCTTCTATCGACCCCTTTGCAGGAAGGCTGCCTTCTCCCTTTCTGGAAAGGCCAAAGTCACCCTCCACCTTTTCTGTCTGTTCCACCAAGAGCTTAACTGAAGGTGATGTTGAGAGGCTGGTGAATAAGATACTGTGGGTGAGAGGGTTGTCGGGTACCTCTTCAGCCCCAGCCTCCTCAGGTATAGGAGCCAATTCTTCCATTCAGAAGCATCAGAGTTCTCGTCTCCATGCCATCTGGTGCTGAATTGCATCAATTCCAGAGATATCCCTATCTTTGAAACCGGTTATTGCTCAGAAGTCTTTGGTCCCTTTGGATTCAGAGGCCTTACATGGCCAGGTCTGTCATGCCAGCACCAGGGGGCATGAGTTGACACCTATTTTATCAGAACCATCTCTGCACGTTGGGGCTTTGGCACAGATCAGCTTGGCTCCGGCTTTGGCCTTGGAGGCTGTCTCTTCAGAGCGGGGAGTAACTATGGTTCCGAGGTCATCTTTCTCAGTTCTGGGCTCTCTTCCCTCTTTGGGGGTCCAGCTTTTGAGGCCATGGAGAGCTCTCTGACTGCTGCAGTCAGACATTCGGCCCCTTTCACTTCAGACCCGATGTCCATTTCTTCCTCACTTCCAGATATTCAACCTGCACTCCCACTGAGCCAGCGAGTGCCAAGACTGCAGGAGTCTCAGATAACAGTTCTCTCTTCTTCTGATACCTCCCCAGGTCACCCCATTGAGGTGGTTCCTAAGAAGAAAATGTCCAAGAGGAAGCACTTGGATTCCCCGGAGGAATCCATCACTAATGACACCAACTTCGATGAAGGGGAGCGATCCCCAGGGTCACCCCCTGATGATGTCTCCTTTGGAGACATCCTGGAAATATTGAACCAGAGGGGTGACTGGAAGTCCCAAAATCCCTCTTCTGAGGAGCCAGTGTACCTGCAGGCCTTCAGCACTTGACCCTCTACTTCTCTACTCCACCCACTGATGAGCTCATTCACTTGATCTCTCAGCAGATGTGTAAGGCCCCTGACCCTATTGAACCTATGCCCAGGAGATCTGACAAAATTCTGTCTGCTCCTAAAGACAAACAGTTCTGTGCCAAAGGATTAGCTGTTGATGCCAAAGAGAGTTCCTCTATCCATCCACCCAACACAGAGTTTCAGCTATGGATAGGTTTGGGAAATGGGTCTGTGCTTCATCAACCTTTGCCTTAAAGTCCATGAATTTCTTGGCACACTTCACCAGATTTCAGGGGGCTCCCATCAAGGAATTATCAGATATCCTCACAGGAACCATTTCTGTGAAAGTCCAAGAAAAGTGGCTTCCCAGATGGCTGGCTTGGAGTCTGTGCCCAGTTCGTCCATGAGGCTTATTGCTCATGCAGCTGAAGGGATGACCAGAGCAGTGGGTTCAGGTGTTGCCATTAGGAGACATGCCTGTATGTGCCTATGTGACTTTGTGGAGCCATTTAAGTCTTCATTCGTCAATGTACCCTTTGATGGTTTGTCCCTGTTTGGTCCAAAAGTTAGTGAAGCTTTATCCAGGTGTGAGAAAAATGGAAAGACCCTTTGTACTGTAGGTGTATGTTTTTCCACTCCTCAGTGACCATTCTCTAGAAATCAGAGAAGCAGTGGAAAATGTGCTTCAAATAGTCCCAAAGGCCTTTTCAGGATACATGTAGAGGTAGGTCCCCCAGGAGCAGAGGGAGGGACTTCAGTGGAAGATGCCACCTGCGCAGCAGAGGCAGACTGCAAAATCAGGGTTTCAGGGATTCTTTATTTGGTAAATACTACCAGCCCTTCTGAAAGGAGGTTTGATTGTCTTCCTCTAGAGGCAGTTGTGGGACACTTATCCCTGCACCAAAATGTCTGGCTACAAATAACATTGGATGCTTGGGTGCAGAGGATTATATCTAGAGGTTATACAATTCGCTTTTCTCTTCCTCTTCACATATGCAAGAAAATCTCTGACATTCCACTCAGTCAAAGGGAACAAGCAGTTCTAGAAATCCAGAAGCTGCTAGAAAAGAGAGTCATCCAAGGAGCCCCAGCAGAGCAGAGAGGGTCCAGAATTTACTCAAGGTTTTTTTTAGTGCCAAAAAAGACATGGGACTGGAGACCGATTTTGGATCCAAGTATACTGAACAAATCCGTTAGCCAGACCAAATTAAGGATGGTTATGGTACAGTCCATTCTTCCATTTTTGGAAAAAGATGATTGGATGTGCTCAGTAGATCTTCAGGATGCATATTACTATATAAAGATTGACAAATGATCCAGAAGATTCCTCTGCTTCTGGTTGTGAGCCATTCACTTTCAATTTAGAGTTCTGTCCTTTGGTCTCACCACAGCTCTCAAGGTGTGTACCACGTGCATGGCAGTAGTAGCAGCTCACTTGAGACTGCAGAGATCCAGAGTGTTTCTAGTTCCTTTAGCAAGATATCACATGAGGATGCTACAATGGTTGCTAGCCTCTCAATCATCAATGTTATACCAATCCATGTCAGACCTGATTTTGATCACCAATCTTTGCTGAAAAGACTTAGCTTTGTGGATGCATTCTGAAAATATTCTTCTTGGCCATCCCTTTTTCCCATCACAAGCCAAAGCCACAGTGACCACAGATGCCTCCATATGGGAGACTGTCCAAAGCACCTGGTCCCCCACAGAGGCCAACTTGCATATCAGTTTACTGGAATGCTAAGGGCATTGCTTTTAATGTTGCAAGCCTTTCAGAGTGCTCTTTCTTCAGGAACAGTTGCAATTCAAATGGACAGTATGTCAGTGGTTTGGTACATCAACAAATGGGGAGAACCAAATCTTACTCCCTTTGTCGAGAAGCTCTCAGAGTGTGTCAGTGGGTAAGCTCTTCCAACCTCTTTCTGATAGCAAGGCACATTCCGGGGAGTTCCAGTGTGATAGTGGGCAAGCTAAGCAGGTGTATTCTCCTGCCTCATGAGTAGCCTCACTCCAAAGGTGATGAAAGGATTTTTCATCAATGGGGCTAGCCTTGCTGTGATCTGTTTGCCTCTCCCCTAAACAACAAGTGCAGCAGCTACTTTGCCCTGATTCCCCCTTTGGGGGAGTCACCTAGACATACTGTTCTCCACATTTGGCCCTCCGTACTGCTGTATGCCTTTTCCCCCAATTCCTCTAATCCTGAAATTCCTACCGAAAGCAATCAGGTTGAAGAGCAAAGTAATCCTCATTGCACTTTATTGGCCTCAACAAATATGGTTCCCCCTTTCTTTGGCCTTATCTGAGTCAACAACAGTGGATTCTGGACCCAGCTCCAGACCCTCTGTCTCATCCAGCAGGATTAATCCATCCAAACATTGTGAACCTCAAGGTGACAACCTGGTTTTTTCAAGTTCCATTGATAGCCAGCCATCCCTCACTCCCTTCTGCAGTACATCATTTACTCCAGACCCTCTGTCTCATCCAGAAGGATTAATCCATCCAAACATTGTGAACCTCAAGCTGACAGCCTGGTTTCTCCAGTTCCATTAATAGCCAGCCATCCCTCACTCTCTTCCCTGGTACATCATTTACTCTCAGTCTCTCACTAACCAGCTACCTGTAAACTCTATGCTAGTAAATGGAGGAGGTTTACCTTTTGGGCTTATGATAACAATCTTAACTGTTTTTCAGTAATATCGATAAAATCCTAGAATTTTTAGCTTTACTTTTTAAAGCAGGTGCTTCCCAGACTAGTATAAAAATTCAATTAGTGGCCATTTCAAATTTCCATAATAGCTTTAAAGAATCCTCTTTTACTTCTCATAAGCTTTGCAAGGCCTTCTTAAAAAGAATTCTCTTGCTAAAACCCCTTTACA
>NC_056751.1:94849905-94902405 GCF_019279795.1 Protopterus annectens
ATTTAATACTTCAGAAAATAGGTGACATACAAACTGTTGCATGACATCATGTCAAACCTTAGATATTCTTGAAGAAAACTGTCTTTAGCTTAACATTTGCAGTCTAAGTTGCATATCTTTAGTTATATTTAGTGTTATTTCTGTTGCTAAATTTTACAGTTAAGCACGTGTTTTCATATTTCTGCAAATATCTCAATAAACATGCACTCATAGTAGAATTTCTTGTTGGCGTGTCAAAGCTTATATCTAGTTAAGAAAAATGTTGTAACAATCTGTGTCAATGTACTATGCTTCCTAAGAAATTACCATTTGTTTGTGAAAGTTTAATAAAAAAATATATAATTTGGCCTTTCTAACTCCAAGAACACATCAGCCTACACTGAATTGCTCTGAGAAGATCTGTGCAACCATGCCACTGGCTGCGCAGAGGCTGCTGTAGCTACCCGAAGTAAGCCCAAGACTAGCCACAGAAACAAACTGCACTGGAAGCATCCAAATTAAACAGTATGTATAACAAAAGGAAAAAAATGGCAAAAATCTGGAAGGGTAATTCCCATAAAGATAAAAACTCACTCATCAAACAAAATAGGCAACTCAGAGGGATAATTATGTCAAACAAAGCCAACTGTGAGGTTCAAGTAACCTCATAGATGAAAGATAACCATAAGGACTTATTCAGCTATGTCAGAAACCCCAAGGGCAGTACACAACAATGTGCTGAACTGATAGTTGATGGTGTCACATTCACCTAGCCTGGCAATGTAGTGAACCTGTTAATGGACAAATTCAGTTCCAACTTTACCCCTCTCTCATCCCCAGCCATCTCCAGAAAAATGCCCCAAACATAATCCCTCCAGCTATAACTAGGTAGCATGTACTGGCTGCACTTGCTAAAGCCAAGAGCAGCCTCAGTGGGCCCTAGTAACATCCCAAGAATTCTCCTGAACAATCTAAAATGTAACTGATCAGGACCCCTGCAGTCATTGTTTACCTTTAGTGTTAAAACAGGCTTTGCACCATGTAAATGGAGGACTGAGATGGTCATCCCCTTCATAAAGGAGGACTTTCAACAGATCCTGGAAACTAAAGACCTATTAGCCAGACTAGTCTTATTTGCAAAGCCATGTTAAGAATTATCATTGCAATTATCAAAAAGGACATGAGAGACCTGTAGACACTAGTTCCATCCCAGTTTGCCTTTGTCAAAGAAAGGTAGTGCTTACTGAATCTGGTGGACCTCTGTGAAAAGGTCACTAAGGCAATGGAGGAGGAATGGCCAACAAACTTAGAGAACTAGGTATAAACCCCTTCATAACATGCTGGATAGCTAGCTGGGTCACTGATAGCACACAGGAGGTTAGAATCGGTGAGGTCACCTGTACAAAGAGTTTGGTCACCAGTACAGCCCCCCCAGGGCTGTATGCTAAGCCCATTCCTTTTTGGCATCTACTTCTCTGATGTCAAAATCAATGTCAGAGGTCTCTAGTTAACCAAGTCTGCAGATGATTGCAGACTTGGAACATTCACTGAATCCCCCAAGATGAGAACACCCTTCAGGAAATTCTAACACAGACAAACATTTGGTGCCAAAGCCATGGCTTAAAAACTCAGTTCCAAGAAATGCATTATAGTACTTTTTTGGAAGTCCGTCACCCTGGGTAGCTACATCAATAACACCCCTAAAAGTTGATTAACTAGTCTAACTTCTAAGAATTCTTATAGATAATAACCTAGCCTTCGACCAATATGTGCCCAAGATAGTAAGAAAATCCTTTTGTTGGTCAGCTTATAAGTAAGGGCATGGCATCTAGGTCCAGAGAGGTCATTAAACCACTGTACTAGGCCGTCATCAAAATCATCATAGAGTGTAAATAACTCCCACTTCGGTATGTACCTGACAAGACAAATTCAGCAAATGGAATGTCCACAAAGGTTCCTTACAAAAAGAGTACAGGGAGTAAACACGTATGTCCTACACTGATCGCCTCAAAGCCCTGTCTGTTTATTTGGTATCATAGACTTCCAAGTTGTCATCTTTGCCTGGCATATAAGGCATCCCTGGACCCTGTTTTGATGACACTTCTGCATATCTGCAAAGCAAACGGCATCAGAACCGCTAGATTAAAAGACCTAAATTTTGTTTGCAACATAAATAGGACATGTTGGAGAGACAGATGTGTTTCTCAGAGAATTCCTATTCTCTGGAACGGGCTCCCCCTCCATGTGAAACAGAGTTCCTCCCTGTCCATATTTAAGTACAACTTGGAGCAGTAGATGGGTAATTGGAAATTGATGCCTGGTTTGGCACCTATGTCTCAGATGGACAGAGGCAGTCAGTAAGTCACTCCCTTTATAAATCAAATTTGTGGATTACATTTGAGTTGTATGACTGGGCTTGTGGGGGGCCCAAGTGGTCTTTTGCCTAGTATGCATACACCTGTTGTGTGCATTATACTATATTACAGTATTTTTGAAAGACTATGAATGCATTCTGCAAATAATACTTCTTACTGATAATATTGCTATTTGTACAGTTTTAATAGCTTTTATTGTTTACAGAATATTTTAATTTATCTAATGCTTTTTAAGTGTATTTTTCAGAAAATGCTCTTGAATGCAAGATGTGTATAGGCTGCTAGAGGTGTGACATTCCATACCACATAGGTGTTAATGAGTTAGTCTTGCATATACTTTCTTAATCATTTGTATCCTTCATCTCAGTCTGCTGATAATTTCTTATGGGACAACCTCCAAAAAAGTCTTGCTACTTTATTTACCTTTTTGGCCTCATCATTATTTGTTTAAGCATTAGTTGTTTTGATCTGTGCTGCATATAATATTTTTTCATAATATTTTAATGCCATTTTTTTAACTTCATCTTTTTTTTAGCAAAAGAGTCTTTATAGTTGTCTTTTTGAGTGAGAAAACTCTTGCTGAATAACATTTTTCTTTTATAAATTAAGTTAAAATAAAGTCTTATCAATACACATTCCATTGTCTTACATTAATTATAATTTACAGGTAAAATATAATTACATTGTGACATTAGATGTTAATTAGGGTTAACTGTGATGCCTGCACAATTGCAATTTAATTAGGTAATTGCCAACCTGTTGTATTAACATTTGGCAGAAAAATACCCTTCATATAGAATTGTTAATTTAAGAGGTTGGTGATTACCTAATTGCTTTACAATTGTGTGTGTGCTTTATAGTTAATACTAATTAGTGCCCACCTGATCAGTGCTGTAATTGCATACTGCCTGTGCCTTACATTAATGTAGGACATGGAGAGGTGTCCTATGTGTACGGGCATTTTTAAGTTGCATATTCTACAGAGTTCTTATGTCTTCCATACTCAAGTTTATGTTTTGCATAATTTCTTACATTTAGTTTCTCATACCTAGCTAACCGTTCATGACCCCAGTCTCTTTTCCATTTGACTGCAGTGCTTCTACTTTTTTATTTTCATTCTTAACAGGGTTTTAATTTGTATCCTTCTAGCTCTATCTGCCATTTCTTAATAAATTTCCGAACATCTGTTTTACTTTTATTCTGCATCTCTTATTGTATATTTCTTTTATCCACAGACCCTTCTCCCAGTACTTCCCAACCCCACTTATTACCTTTTGCACCACTATATGTGGTTCATATAACACTGATTTACATTTTCAGCTGATCGGCAAATGTTTTCAATCTCCTTTTCAATTCTCTGTAGTCTCCCATGAAATGTATTTTCCCGTGCTGATAACTGAAAGTTGTGGTGATCTTTATTTAATCTCACTGACATAATCTCAGGGAAAGCATGGGCTGTAGCCATAGATTTTAATGGATGCATGCTCTGAGATAAGTCCATTAAAGTGTATGGGAGATTCCTAAGGTGCCATCACTGAGGGAAACTCTCAGTCTATTTGGGCCATGGTTTTAATATAGATGTTATGAAGCTTTTAATTAAGAGCATGGCTAAAATAAACAAGACTGTGCTTGGGCAAGATGCATCACTGCACTTTACTCACTGGTAACACCAATGGACTACTAAAGTGTGACAAATACTTTAACAAATCATGTGAAATTAACCATTTTTAGACCCCCAATTCTGTACTGTCTCTCTTCATTGCATTAATCCTGGACCCCCTCTTTAAAGAAAAAGCTAAATCACTAAGTTTTGTTTCCTTTCTCTTGTGTATCTGGAAAACAGATGCTACAAAATTGATTTAACTGTATGCCATTTTATTAATAACTCAAATATGTTAAAAAGAAAAACTCATTTTACTGACTCCATTTCCTCTGTCTCTTTTGCCAATTTGTGTGTTATTTAACACAAACTTCTACTAGTTTTGCAAAACTTTAATTTTCTGTATAGGCTGTTAGGTCATCAGCAGATGCTGCCACCTTAATTTTTCTTACCTCCTTCATTAATGAATCCTTTTATTCCTTTTTTATTCTCTCCTAGAGTTTATATTAGAAAGCATACAACAAAAGACTAAATGAGCATGCTTGTTAAAAAAAAAAAAAGAATTCTGTAACTTGCACTACCATTAACTAGTAATTTTACTTCTCTGTAATGTAAGTTCCAAGTTACATTACATCAGACTTGAACGATGTCAGGTTACAGAAGAGAGACCTCTCAATTTCCAAATGGTAGACGCAAAGCTATAGATCTCACAGGACTTGTGTGAGGAACTGGGAATGATGTCATCATTTCTTTAACTTTCTTTCCAAACCTCAGAGGTTATAGTATTGTCTTGGGCTGGGTGCTGTGCATTAATTATTTAACTTTCCTCACAAACTTCAGAGGGGTGCACAGAAGGTCACTGAGCTTATACAGGAGTAATGTACTGTTTAAAAGTAAGTTGGAATTATTACTCCAATTATTTTATTTTCATTTTCCTCACAGTCAAACATCAGGTGCATGTACAAGTGGCTATCATTTGGAGGAGGGTAAAGAAACATTTTGTCCAAGTCTGACATCAAAGGGGTACTCAGAAGGTTACTGTCTTTTGCAGTAGGGGTGAAGAGACATGCTATATAAACAAGCAGCATCTTGAAACATATGATTGTTGCTGTTTGTCCCTTAATTTTCATCCCAGTTTAATGCCAGGTGGGGATACACAGAAAATGACTACCTTTTTAAGGTGGCATAGGGAGGAAGATACTATTTCTAGATATGATTTATGCATCATCACATGCATTTGTCTTCTGTGTTTATTGTACACTGCTGTTTG
Organism: Protopterus annectens; assembly: GCF_019279795.1. Lineage (NCBI taxonomy): Eukaryota > Metazoa > Chordata > Ceratodontiformes > Protopteridae > Protopterus > Protopterus annectens. The sequence goes on from NC_056751.1 coordinate 94,855,130, forward strand.
GTTAGCTTTGAGCATTAAGCCTTGGATACAACTCATTTTTTTCTTGAAATAAAAAAGTAAGATTGAATTTCTTTTCTTATACATTATTTTTGTTCTGGCTATTGTTGAATCAAAAGGTTGTATAAAAGCATCTATAACCCCATGGTTTTCTGGTGCCTAGCAGACCCTAGACCTCCAGGTTAATTTAGTTAGTACTGTGTAGTCTTGGTCAGAGTGCACTGAAAGTATTCAGGGAAAATCAAAACTGAAGAGCAAAATGGAATTTTTTCTTTAGTCATGATTTTTGTTGAGGCCATCTTTGAATGTAAAGGTTGTTTTAAGAACTCCTTAAATGCCCCTCAGAACATTCAGAAACCTCATGACTTCCCCTAGTTCGATACAGTTATATCCACTGCAGTTATTATAGTGTAATTCTGGTAATTTAGGATATACTGAAGGATGCAGGAAAAAACAAAGCTGAAGAGTGAGACTATATTTCTTTCTTTGATCATGGCTTTTATTTAGGCAATCATTGGATGAAATGGTTGTTTAAAAAAGTCTAAAATGCACCTCGAGCATCCAGAACCCGTGTGGGTTCTGGGTTTTGTGGCCCCGCAGTTGTTTCATTCACAGTTATCAGGGTGTAGTCTTCCTTAAAACATGTTGGATGAATGAATAACTGCAGGAAAGAAACGAGGAATAAGACGATTTGTGAGAAAAAGGTAGTCTGGGTAGTGTGACTAGGCCAGAATGGGGTGGGCATTGAGGGATGCCATGGTCCTTTTCAGCTAAGGTGCCAGTTTAGGCAGCCTTGATTAGAATCAGAGTTATAGAATGTACAAGACACTGGACCATGTAGCCATTTACCCATTACCAGTACCCACCCTTAGATCTTTTTCAAGTAGCAATAGGCCAGTCATACCAGTGGAGAATTTGTGAACATCCACCCACCCACTCGTTTTTAAATTAAGATAGTGTGTCACGTGCCTGATCTGGGGAGGACGTTTGTTCCAGAGAAGGGGTAGTTGTTGCATTCAAATCTCTGTCTTCATTGTGATCTGTTTGTTTGCTGAAGCAAGTTCCAGTCTCTGGCTCTAGTACATGTTGAACTGTTTGATTTGTAGAGAAATAAGAGATCTTGGACTGCCAGATTCCTAATAGCCTGGAAGGCAAGGCTCATATTGTCCCAAGGAGTCTGTAGAACAATGAATTTAGGGACAGAGCCTGCAGCCTGTCATGATAGCTCAGGTCTTTTAGGCTCATGATCTTTTTTTTTTTTGTCAGAAACCTTTGGAGTCTCTCAAGATGCATCCAAAGAGGACATTGTATTTGATGACTGGTCTAATCAGTGCAGAATATAGAGGGATAAGGACTTCTATGAATGTAGAGGAAATGCACTTTGTGATCATCTGTGCCAGACAGAGAAGGATTTCCTGACCCAGCACAGATCCCTGTGGTACCCCCCTGGTTACTTTCATGCTCTCTGATGACTTGCTTGCCATTTTCACATTGTGGGTTTTGTCCCTCAGCCAGCTATCTATCTGTCTAACTATGTAAGGATAATTTTGGAGCAGATTTAGCTTATTGACAATGTTGGCATGTTTTATGATAGCAAATGCCTTGGCAAGGTCTAGGTTTGCTGTGTGAATGTAGTGGCCACTCTCCATGGTTTGCCTTACCCTCAAAACATTCAACAGATTTATTAGACAAAATCTACCACTAACAAAGTCAGACTACTGTTTTTTTTTTCTTTTTTTTTTGGGAGGGAGGAGAGGGGTCAGTCTTAAAGTCTTAGATTTTTTGTTGTTGTATTTTATCAGATCTGTTATGGCCTATTCCTTGATTTTACAGTTGAGGCTCATCTAGCTGATGGGCCCCATGTGGAGTGGTATCACAACTGCTGTGTGCCAAATTTCAGGACAAAGTTGGTGGATAAGCTCAGGCCTGAGTAGTCCCAGGACTGGGTACACTAGTGCATTCTTAGGGTTGTTCGGCAGGCAGCCAGGTATATTATCAGGTTCTATAGAGGAAACTATTAAACTGTCTGTGTACTGTGACTTTTCTGGTCAGCGTTTTTTGTTTTATTTAGGTTCCTTAGAGGATGTATTTTTTTCTTGTTTTTGTGAGTACTTTTAATAAGTGTTCTTTTGTGATGATAGGAGGTTTGAGATCCTTGTGTTTATGTTGGTTTTGTATAGATGCCTCTGTAATGAACTTTGCACTGAATTTGGTTCTAATATGTTTACACTATCCACTAGATCAGAGTAGGTAATGCCATTATGAATAAGTTTGGAGCAATGTTGGGTGTCATTTCAAAACTTCCTTACAAAAATAAAGAAGTCTCTGTAATTATACTTGGGATGTGATGCCAGTCTGTTTGTGGAAATTCTTTTCATGTTTGAACCTGATTTGTGTGTCTTCACTTTGGCTACATCTTCTAATAAGCATTTTCCATTTGTTATAATGTTTATGCATGTGGACCACCAGGCTGGCTTGCTCTTACCCTTCCAATTTTGTTTAGTTTTTGGTATTTGCTGAGTTTTGTGGGTGAGCATAGAATTTGAATAACTACTAGCTTTTTCTGCAGTACAAACTCATTTAACTCCCACGCCTTTCTTAAACCTCATGTAAACTTTTATCAACCTGTATTTTTAATGCATTTTCTGTATGTCTAACATAAGAATCTCTTAAGTTCCCATAGCTTAACTATAATTTTTCATCCTTTTATTAATCACACCTTCACACCTTTAATACTTTATTTCCATAAAGTAGTGATTCCGCCTCCATTTTTTTATTTTTATATTCTTGCAAAAATGTAATGTCTTCTTCATCTTTTATATTTTTAAATTATTTATTTTATTTCATTTTTTTAATTTTATATTTGTTTATTGGGTAGTGTATTGGTTGGATTTGACCATTTGCAGACTCAGTCCAGGAGAAAGAAAAAAAAAAATCACACACAAGCAATGCAAACAAAATACAAGAATGCATATAAAAAATGTCTCCATTCACCCTTCACTCTCCTAATATTGCCTGTCCCTAAATTTTACACTCTTGTATTTTGTAGAGTTTTTTTCCCTACATCTAGCCTTCTTCTAGTTATCCCTTTCATTTTCATCCTCATCTTCATTCCCAATTTTCCTGTTTCTGTAAAGGTCGATGTTTGCTTTTTGACAAACTTATTCCTCCTTTACGTCTATACTCTTCTCTTTTTACAGTTTAATTTTAAAAAGGATTTTAAACATATCTTCTAATTTCTGTATTTTTTTATTCTGTAATATTATAGTCTATTTTTCCAAACTTTATTCCAACAATAATTTTGCATAAAAATCTGCAGAGTATGACTCTGCAGTTTTCTCCATATTGTACTTTTTCATTTCATTAAATTCATAGTTGAATACTAGATTAACTGCCCTGAAGAGCAGTTTTAAGTCTAGTTAATAACCCAAGGTCAGAATCAGACATTGTACTTTGTATCTGTAAGGTATAGAGCTTACCATTATGCCAAACCAACCACCTATAAAAATGGATTGAAGCTTCCTTGACCAGGAATCAGACCCTGGCAGTGGCAATGAGCGTGCCAAATCCTAAGAACTAGACCAGCAATGCCTTTAGATCATACAACATTACATCATACTTTCTTAAACTATTTCCTCTTTTTCAACTAGTTATACTAAATAACGTGTGTAGAGTTTCTACTAGAATGCCAGTTCACTCTACAGAGTGTGTATATGTATGTATATGTTTTTATTTTTACCCCCCCACACCGTCTTTTGAGCACCACCACCACCTTCTGAGCAATCAGTACATTTATTCTGCATCACCAGTATAAAGAGAAGCTTCTTGGACTTAACTCTGTCTTTATGGTCTCTGTAAGCACTATTCATTTATTATTACCAGCTATTTTGCTAAAATCCAGTGTGCAAAGGAACAAGTGGACAAATTTAGAAAGTTTGACATAAGGTGTACACAAGGTTTACAATGCTGTGCATACATCGTGTGCAATGCTCACAAGGTATGTACAGTGTTTCTTTCTGTATTCAGAGACAGCCCTACCACAGTACATTTGCACAAAGACATGCAACACTGCACTGGGCTTTCTCTGCAGCCGTGCTAAATTCTTATGAGACATTCTGGGGAGAGACCTATGCTAATTAGCCATGTGCTGTCCCTTGGAACTGCCTGCAGTAAGACACTTACACAGCTGAACGATTCAGGGAATCACTTACCTGCATAAATTAACACAGCTGCTTCAGGCCACTCATATTAATTAGCTTGACTAAAAGCTAGTATTCACTCTTTGTGGTAGAGGTTAGTGCTGGGGAGTTTAGCAGTCAGGTAGTATAAAGGTGTGTGTGTGTGTGTGTGTGTGTGTGTGTGTGTGTGTGTGTGTGTGTGTGTGTGTGTGTGTGTGTGTGTGTGTGTGTGACTGAGTACTTGCTTGGGAGATTGCAGTAGGAGAGGTTAGTGAGGGGGTAGGTTAGGTGTGTCTGTGTCTCCCTATCTGTGTGTGTGTGTGTGTGTGTGTGTTGGGGGGCTGTTATACCTCCATTCTTCCCTAGCAAGTCCTGCAACATCGGGTTGGGGAACACAAAATGCCAGAGACTAAACTTTCATTTTGTGCCTTCACAGCTTTCACATGTAATGTCGGTCAGGGGAGATACTGGAAAGCAGGGATACCTTTAGATCATCATGTCTTAACAGCACTAAAGATGGCAGAACAACAAGATACCAGAGATACTCTAGTCAGTGTGCCTTAAAGCCACTTTAAAAAAAAAAGACACCGTGGATTGGAAGGGACCACTAGAGAAAAGGTACTATAAACAGTGTGCCTTAAAGGCACTAAATGTAATTCAAATCCTTCACTTCCCCACCTCCCACAGATGATATTAGTCTTCTTTGCCACTGCTAGACACCAGGAAGTTAATGAAAATAAGACTTAAGTGGTCAAAAAGGGTAAAATACTTTCAATCCTGCACCCTTCTACAAGAACATCAGTATTAAACCACTGTACTCTGGGCAGAAATGAGGATCTTGGGCATTATTCAGTGCCTGCAACAGTCTGAGAGTTACTTGGGAGAGGGATGGGGCACATGTAAACATTTGTCTCAACATCGTTGTGGAAGAAATGTAGACAAAACTGAAATTAATAGTGGGACAAAAACACAGTCGGTCATTATTATTATTATTATTATTATTATTATTATTATTATTATTATAAACTTAGAAAGTAACTAGAATAGCAAGTTTTAAACTGGTATGCATTTACTGAAGGATATGAAGTGTGAAACTCTAATGTCTGGCATTAATGGCTGACTATAATCATCTGTGATTTATAAGCACATGAAAGAAGGAGACATCAAGGATGTTCTAACAGCATAGGGTCAGGTATGAGGCATGTAGTGTGTGTGTGTGTGTGTGTATGCGTGTGCATGTGTTGGTTTTACTGTGACTGTGTGTGAGAGTAAATGGGGGTAACTGTGCTAACATGGTGCATTAGCAGCCAATGTTAGCTACAGCAGGAAATTCTGATTAAGAAAAGCATTAGTTAATGGTGATTCAGAGGCATGCAAATATAAGATGATACTGTCTTTCCTCATTGTGACTAATGTGTCTGTGAATCGGAAAACGCCACATTTTGGAAATGGGATATTTTAACCGCAGCCCTTGCTCCAAGTGCTAGGGCTCTTTCTGAATTACATCCATCTTGAACTGAACTTGCTAGAACCCTCTGTCTAAGGGAAGTATTGCAACTTATCCTTATCCACTTCCTTACTTTCCAAGATTGTGCAGCTGTGGAGTAAGCGTATTTAGTGATGCATTGATATTGGTGTGGAGGAGGATCTGTACCCTGCAAAAACAGGAAGAATCGACAAATAGCAATCAGTGAAAGATCCATTGATTAACATACATGCAGTCACATGCAAGCATAAGCTTAGGACATTCTGTATATGTAACAGCATTAAGAATAAGATAATGTAACCCAGCCCAGTCGTGCAGAGGTATGAAGCTCTGACTGCGTCATAAACAATTGTGTTTGACTAGTGGCACGGCCACTGGAGAGACCAGATAGTGAAAGATGGGGGTGAGCAGACATTGTCGGCATATCCTGTCGTAGGGGAGAAGGAGGCAGTTTGGCTGACTGCATAAGTGACAATGGCACGAATATAATTATACCACCTCAGCATAAAGAGCCTAACATGCCCATGCTCAAAGAGGTGTGCCACTTGATTGGAAGGTTGTTGATGCATGGAAGTGCACATGCATCTCCTGAGGCAGTTGTAGCAGAGCTCAGAGGACTGCTATGGGTTTGGATAGGGCAGTTGGCAGGTTCTACAGACTGGTCTACTCCCTAACTCCTGTTCCTCACCCTCACTGAATAATAAATGATTTTGAGTTGTGTGTTTTTGCTGTTAAATATGCAGGTGCAGCAATATTTTCTTAGAAAAAAAATTGATACATTGTGAACAAGCGTAGTGCAATGTAAGCATAGTGCAATGTAATGTATGTATGTATATATATATATATATATATATATATATATATATATATATATATATATACACACACATACATCAGTTTTCAGTAAATCTTTTTTTAAACACCTTTATTGAATTATCACAATGTAGGCAAATATGCATTTATATAGACATAATCAAACAGTATTAACACGTTTACATTTACAAACATTATAGAGCACATATATTGTTATATATCATATAATCTAAACAAAATTACAAAACTATTAAATTCCTGCTTTATCTTTTACCTCATTCCTCCTCCAAAATATTTTCTGCATATATTGTCCCCACAATTTTCATTTTTTCTATGTAATTTACTCCTATCCTTTTCTAAAGATACCACTTCCTGTTCTTTTATCTCTGTTACAATATTCACTACTTTGATTATAGTTGGTTTAGATTTTGGTTTCCATTTTCTAGTAGTTGCTTTTTTGGCAGCTACCAGAATTAAACTTAACAAGGCCTTACTATACAGAGGCAATTCAGATCCTGTATACCAGTTCAAAAAAATAATGTCCTTACTTACACTCATTTGCTCAGCAAGTATTCTTGACTGAGTACTCTGTAGGAGATTTTTAAAATCTGGCAACTCATTGTACTCCCAAAACATATGTTCCCAGTTACCTATTTCTTCTCCATCACACCTCCTACATTTGCCATCTACCTGAGGAAAAATTCTTTGGAGTTTGCTTGGTGTATCAAAGTATCTATGTAAGTAACTGTGCAGAAATCCTTATCTTTAGTAAATCTTGAGAGAGGAGAAGACACTCAGAAAGGGGATAGATTAGGTGATATAACCTGTGTTGAAGCAGAATAATTTGGCTTGGATAAAGAAGTGCTTTTTGAGTTGCATTCTGAATTTAGAATAAGTGTTGATTGCCTTAATGTCGATGGAGACCTGGTGGTGTCCACCTTTTTATTTATTTAACATTTGTTTACCGGGAAAGTCCGACTTTTAAAAAAGCCAATTTTCAGTGGAGGCCTGGGGAGAAACACTTCGGATGCATGTCTTTGTAACATGGGAGGAAACCAGAGCACCCGAAGGAAACCCACACGAACACAGGGAGGACATGCAAATTCCACACAGAAGACACTCCAGCCCAGAATTGAACTGGATAACCTCTTGCAGTGAGGCGACAACGCAACTGCTGCACCACTGCGCTGTCCTGTAACCATTGCAACCTTGGCTATAGATGATTGTCACTGTTGAAGTGACACTCTGACCCCACGTATAAAAATGGGAAAATCGGTTGTGGTGGGATGGATGGGGAGAGCTTGCCAAAGAGTAGGTACCTGAGAACAGAATGCATGAGGAGTGCTGTGGAGTCTAATTCTAGGGGTAATGAGAGTTGGTGTGGCTTGTGAGTAGTGTCTCGGGTTGTATGAATAGAAATACTGTATTCTGAATTCACAATTATTATTGTTATGAACTGTGCAACATAATTACTAAGCAGATCATGCACAGGAATAAAATTGTCATAGAAGTGATTTATTCACTTGAGATGTGATTTTATTTATGCCCTAATCCACAGCAGATGAGTAGGTTGTAGTGCATTAGCCAAAAGAAAGTAAATGCCACGGTAAACCATACCCCTGCAATGTAGATAATTACGTGTGTAAATTGTAGTGGAACTTGCTTATGCTTGTTCGTACTTTACTGCTTTAGCCAAGGAAAAGTCACTTTCACAATAAACCACATCACTACCATAGATTGTTGTTGTCATACTAAGTATAAAGTATATGTTGGCTTGGAAATTATGGGAATGTGGCTTCTCTTTGAAGCTTTAATCAAATTTTCTGTCAATTAATCCCAGTTCTTTGACTCCCATTTCACTGGATATACAGTTGGTGTTAATTTTGAGTTTGGGGAAGTTTGGGGTTTGGACATTTCCCTGTATTTTGAAGCTGAGCAACCAGTGAGTTAGTATGTGTGTGTGTGTGTATATATATATATATATATATATATATATTTTTTTTTTTTTTTTTGTCAGTTTATGTGAGCTGTGTAGTTCACTGGGTAGTTTCAGTGGTTTGGAATCAATGGTTTTGGTTTGATTTAACTATGGATCTAAAAGTTGCAATGGTTTCAAGTGCAGAACAACTGGCACTATATCCTTGTAGTTACAGTTTTCTTTTTTGTGTTTCCCTGTTTGGTGTGTACTTATGGAGGTCATTACATAAAACAGCTGGCTTCTGATGTTTTTCTGTTACCTTTTACTTTACATGTGTGATATTGTTTTTTGTAAAATAAAAGTTAAAGTTTTCAATTGAAACCTCTTTGCATTAAAGCAGTATTGCTGATCAATTCATTATTTGAAGTTCTTACCATGATGAATATAAACTGATGCTTTTCCATTTTGTTATTCCTCTTAGTACCCATTTTGGAAAGCCAGTAGGTGTAAGAAGATAGGTGCTCTGTTAATGTTAACATCCTTTGTGGATGCACTAGTTGAATGCCTTTTAAATGACAAAGGAAAATACAACTTAAAAGTTGTAATTTGTCCAGCTTTGGGCACTGCAGTCTCCTGAGCTGTTGGAAACATTTTTTTTCTTGATGAAAAGCAACTAGTATTAATGTGTTGTAATTAAAATAATACATTTGGTTTGCATTACAAAAAAACAGACAATTATTTTATGTTTGTATTTCTGCATTTCCCTCTTAACGTTTACTAGCAGGGTATTTTACTTAACATGCATCTGTCTCTAAAGCTGTTTCAGGAGATCTGGCACTCTTTGGAAGCTATTGATGGATTTAGTTTAGTTGTAATACTTTGCTAGTCCCCCTAAAGTTTAGAATTCTCCTTATCTGCTTTAGTTTATGCAGACAGTAGCTTATTTCAGTGACATCCACTGTTTTATATCGTATTGTTTACTTTTCCCATCACATTACTTTTAACATGCCTTTTGATCTTGTGCTGTTCCGCTGTTATTTTATATATTGTCTTTATATTTGAAGTTCTGTTATTGTAGTAAGAATTTAGAGATGCGTATTATTGTAGTTGTTCATATGTTTAGTATTTTACGTGCTGTTAACATATATATGTCTTAGTGTAATTTTTTTTTTTGCTATCCATGTTACTTATTTTGTCTGTGAAAATTAACTTCGCTTTTAGATGAGAATGCCTTGTGAATTTGCCCCTTGCCAACTCCTATAGGAGGTGTACTATGTATGGTTGATTTGGAGAAGGCCCTGAGGCAGATTAGGACACACTGGATAGATTGTGAATCACCTTGCCTGGAAATATCTGTGGATCCCACAGAGTGAACTGGGACTCTTCCTGATAGTAAGGAAATCTGCTCTACCCTACATAGGTTACTATCAGTGACCTTCTTCAAAGCAAGCGGTTTAAAAGGTGGGATGAGTAAGTGACTGAGTAATTCAGCACTTCTAGCATAGCCAGTCGCTGAGTTTGATAGTTTTGTGGGTTTCAGAAATGAATTTGCCTTATCCCAGACTTTTTCCTAACAGAGTTTAGGCTTTTTTAAATAACAGTGGTATAATCAAATTCTGCCAGTATGTTTTTTTTTTTGTTTGTTTTGTTTTTTGTATTCCCTTTTTTGTTCGGCTTACATCAAAGTCCAGTGTTTCAAATTAGTGGGTATGTTTGCAAAGAGGTGCTATACCACTGAGCTTTTAAATGAGCTAGTCCTTGAAGTATCAGTGAAGAGACAAAGAGGCCATTTTAAATGTATCTTGTATAGGGAGACAGAGGGGATATCTACCCAATGAAAGGGAACTAGTATGGATGGTTTGTTGGTAATGTTGACCCTGAACCTAACTCAGATTTCAAATATAAGGTCAGTTTTGTTACCACTTTCAGTAAGGTCTATCCTAATTAAAAATTGGCCACTATTAGCTATAATAGGATCCATAAGGAATATGGTGGGAAAAAGACCAGTATTAATGTATTGTAGAGCCACTAACATAAAGAACATCATGGAAAGGAATAACATCATGAAAAATAAGAAGAGGTGAGAGATGAAGAGATGATGGTTTTGTCTATATTGTAAATGAGTAAGTGAGGGAACAGGTTTTGAAGTAAAATGGATCATATTTCAGGTTAGAGGTAGGTATAATTGTGAATCCAGGGGGGTGGTTTGTATTGCTATGTGTTCGAAATGTATGGGCTTATATATCGGTAAAACTGACTGTAAATTTAGGATTAGACTATAGGAACATGAATATATTATTAAAAAGAAATGCCCGAACAGTGGACTAGCAAAACATGTTAATGAGTTCCCTAGGCACCATTTTTCTTGTATAGCTATTGATTCCATAAGTTCTAACATTAGGGTTGGACCTTAAGCGCTGCAGCTAGACAAAAAGGAGCTTATTTGGCAAATCTGGTTAAATGTGGTGGTATGGCCAGGGATCAACAGTCTTCCATTGCATATCTTTTGAAACCTAAAGCACTGGGACGATAAGTGATTTGCTTAGAAGTACATGTTATATCATAATATAAATCATCGTACTAAGAAATTTAAAAAAATATATGAGTTTCTTTATAAATATATTCTGTATAAATACATTTTTAGTTTTATTTGAATGTATTCCCTCATCTAGTCAGTTTGGATCATATCTAACACTATTATTATTTTTTTCAGTATTGTTATATTATTACAGTTTTAGAAACTACGAGTTTGAAGATAGGGGATGGTGTTCACTTGTGGACCAATCATGAACGAAGGGGTGTTTTGACCCACCAACCCGATTGTGAATATAGCTTAATAAGTTATTTGAATGACTTTTATACCACTGGGCCCAAGGTTTACTGTTTAACCAATCAGATAGATTTGGTGGGTTAACGTTTTGCAGATTTTGAGCATTTACTTAACCAATGGGTTAATTGTATAGTTAATTAGGCAAAACAGACCTGAATGTTTTCTGTTGGTTTGTGAATCAGTCAATGAAAGTTTTAGTTGGCTGCAGCCTCCAATGAAGAAACATTATAGTATATTTAAAATTTTTATGTTTTCAGTTGGATAATCTGAAGAAGTTCATTATTATGATGGATGAAAGTGCTTATCATTTTACCATTTATATTGTTTTTATCATCTGTGACAAGTTTTTATTGTTAAGTGCATTATTCATTAAACGTAATTTTGAACGAGTCTGGCTTCAGTGCAGTGGTTATGTTATTCATCTTCACTGTTGAGTAGACTATTGAAGATCACTGTGGTTACCATCTCTGACTCTCCTACTGGCCTCATCTCTACTACTCAGGCAGCTTTCACATCTGTGGAAACCTGGCTCTCCAACAGCCAACTAATCCTGAATCCCAAAAAATCCAAACTCCTACTACTCTTTCTTCCTAAAACTCTTAACCATCTTAAATCATCTTTCACTATTCGGTCTGTCAGTAATACTTAATTTCTACCTCAAAATAGTACCAAACTATTAGGAGTTACCGTAGATGATCAACTTAAATTTGACTTGAACATCAACAGCTGTATCAAAAAGACCCACCAGAAACTGAGTCTTCTATACAGAAAGTTTCTCACCCCAAATGCTAAAGTAACCCTTTCACACACCTATCTAATACCCAGTCTCTTATACGGTTCTCAAATATTCACTTATCTTAATGCCACGCTCCTAGCAAAACTTAACTCTACCAACACAAGGTTGCCAGATTCCCTGCCCAACATACTTATAAAACCCATCAATGTGTCTCACTTAAACACCTAAACTGGCTGGAACTACCTAACCTGCTTCTTTTCTGTCAGGTTCAAACTATACATTCTATACTATACCAACCTTCCTATTGTCCTAACATATCTTCACACATATCCCACTACTCTCCAACTAGAACACTCCATATCTCAGACCAGGATCTATTAATTGTCAATAAACCTAGAACTAAATACAGATGTAACTTATATAGCTATCATCCTAACATTGCCTGGAACAAGCTTCCACTACAGAATAGATCACGAAATCATCCTAAACAATTCAAAGCTGCTGCTAAAGAATACTTAAAAACTCTTTGGTCCTGCCTGTGTACTCACCCTTCATAGACTGTCCCATCATTTCTAACTCACTTTACTAATAGTCCACAAATATTAACTCTTTTCTTCTACACTCTTATGGTTATATTACCTTTCCCCTACAACCTTTCTTTCCCCCCTCTTCCAACTCTGATTTCCTAGTCTTAGCTTAACTTTCCCTCCTTCTATAATATCATACCATAACCTTTTCCCTGACATTTTACTAAAACTTCTTTTTGTACTAATTTCAAAAGTCTGTACTGAACAAATATGTCTCATCTTCATGCCTGATTTCTAAAGATGCCTTGCATCATAATTGCTTGATTGTTATTTAATGCTGTTAATACTCTCCAATAATAGACGCTGTTATCCTTTTGTTACATGTTTCTGTAACTCTTTGTACTGTATTGTACTGTATTGTAGAATATATATTTCTTTGGGGCTTTTCCCCCTGGGTCTCTGCTGAAAAAGGGCTATTCTGCTTAGTTGGACTACTTCCAGTCAACAAAGTTAAAATAAAATAAAATAAATAAATGTAGTGTCCATTCATTTAATATTTTACAAAATATTATTTTTTTACTTCCATTCATCTCTTCATTCTTTTCATAATATAACCCACTTATTCTTGGTACTGAATTTCATTTACTTTTTTATTGTTTCTTCCAGTTTTCTCCTTGTAGAGAATTCTTATTTTAAGATTTGTTTTGCAATTCATACTCCATGTACTACTTCCTTTTTATATATTTTACCCACAAATATTTATATTGAATACTTCCTTCATCAAGCATTGCATACATTTGTACTTCTCTTATTTTATCTCTTTACCCAAAAGTAGGGAGACAACCTTTTTCCTTTTAAAAAGGAGTCTTTTCTCTAAACAATATATTTAACCTTTTCTCTTTTTTTTCATACAGCTCTCTATTTCTCATATTCTGTCATAACTTTGTCTATTTCCTTTTCATGACTTTTTATGGTGTCATTAGCCCATAATGTTCTGTCTGAAAACTCAGCCATTTGTGCCCCGTCTATTTCTTTCATATAATTTAAATGCAAAACATAATCTGTTTTACTTTTAAAAGTTCCCTTTTTATGACTGTTCTCTTTGTCGATCCTCCATGTCTTATAACTTCTGTTGTTATTATAATGTCTTGTATTATTTTTTCCTTTTCCTTTCTCAAATTGTAGTTAAAATCTTCTACTGTAACAGTTGACATATTTAATATGGCAAAGTGTTTAAGTTCCTCAGATATCTTTTTCCTTTCCATCATGTTAGTGAATACATAAACTTCAATTATCCTTACACATTTTCCATTTTTCGTATATCACAAGTCAGTATTCTTTCAGATACCAATACCATCATATCTAGTATCTTTATCTTTGTACTTTAAAAAATATTTCTGTTCCTGAATACTTGTTTCCCACTGAGCATAAACCCTTTTTATCCCATGCTGCTTCAGTTTCCTTTCCTATGTTTTTCTTTCAGACATCTTGTATCTAACAAACATATAACCTCCATTCTTACTTTTACACTATTAGGACACTTCCACAACTTTAATATAATTTTTTATTGATTTATTTATCCTTTGCTGACTGTGTTAGTCCCACTAGACAAGTAACCTCTTTTCATGGGAGACCCAAAATAGAATGCTATTTATGCATAGCATTAATATTCCTAAGTTATATTTCTTTCCTTCATATCATCCCTCCAGTTATTTTCTTCTTATTTTTTTCTGTTTCATTCTCTCTCTGTTCCTATGCCTATCTTCTTAGTGTTGCATATCTGTTTTTATCATGCACTCCAATACTTTGTCTTTGTAAAGCATTTTTACCTTATCCCCATCATTATTCTCCATGCTAGTTACATTTTCTTCTTCAGTTATCTCCCCTATAATATTTTCTCCAGCAATATCTTCAATTATGTTATCCTTAGATTGTCTTTCTTCTGAAATGTTCACGTCTTCTAACCATTCCTTTTCTAGTCTAGGACTGTCAAACCAACATGTCCAACTTCATTGCATTTTCTCCACATAGGCTTACAGATTTTAGTTGTACATTCTTTTTCCCCACACTGACCACATCTTATTTAATACAGTCCTGCACCAAGTGCCTGTCATCCCCACAAAACAAATGTTTAGGGTGACCCCAACTCTTCATTGCTCCTGTTTCCCATTTACAGTTATAATGTTTGAAATATACCTCATGCTCCCCCTTATGCACATTCAGTCACCCCTAGTTCCCACCCAGTCCAAACATTTTTTAATCATACATTTTTAATCTCATGCTCCTTTTTTCAAACAGAGAGAATAAGAGTCTTAACTCACATTCCTCTTGTTCAGTGTTTTGAATTGCATATATATTTTCTTTCTTGTCTGCAGTCCCAAGTTCTGAAAATATTCTCATTCCATGCTGCCAGTAAACCCTTTTTCTCTACTTTGTTCATAACATTTTTCAAGTCAAGTAAAGGTTTCAAAAGTAATTTCACAAAAGTTTTTTCCTAAGTGTATTAATGTTCTTATGTCCTGTACATTAAACTCCAAAGGTATAATAATACTGCCCGTGACTTTATACATGTTATTAGTTCACTTTTCTTTGTTTTGGTTTTTAATACAGGTCTTCTCTTCTGGTTTTGTTTCCTTGCATCAGTTCTTATCTTTCAGCTTCAAGTAGGGTATCTTTCTTGCCTTTGCTTACATTTCTGCATATGAAATTTTTCTTATTGCTAACAACAATACTCTGTAGCATGAGCATGTTTTCAAAGCCATAAAACCATAAACTCTTTTGATCAAGCATACCCCCAAACTGCTGTCAGCACTTTCCAGTAATCTAACTCCTTTTCCTGATTCATCTGGCAGCACCTCATACATCATCTGTCTTAGCAGTTGATCCACCATGTTGTGTCTTTCGGCTTTTCCCGGTTAGGGCTCGCCACAGCGGAACTCCGGTCCGTTAATGATTGGCAGTAGATTTTTATGTGCCGAGTTGCTGGCCCTGACGCACAACCTTCAACGAAGGTAAGCCATTCACGCATGTCTCCACACAGACGACGCTTTAGCTGAGAATCGAACAGGACAACGTCTTACTGTGAGGTGACAACGCTACCGCAGCACCACCACTGCAGTTGATCCAGCATAATATGCCAATTTCCTCATCAGCATTTGGCACACCTCAATCCATCATCTGTATCACCAGAGGAGTTTCCAGACCTCCTTCCTTTAACTCTTTAACAACAGCATTTCTTACAGAATCTGTTTGTGAGAATTCAGTATTCTGTATCACTCCATTCTCAGTCTGCTGTTTCCTTTCCTCCTACAAGAGGTGTAAGTATCACACAGTGGAAAGTCTAGCTTTGCTAGATTTTTCTTTTTGTGTTTTTTTAACCAATTGTTTTTTCCGTGTGACCTTTTTACTCATTGTTTTAGTTAGTTCTGATATTTAGCAGCTACCCTAATGTTTATGGATATCAGTTGGGTATGACAACCCTGTGTTTTCAAATGTTAGTCAAACACTCCACTTATGCTGTGCTGATGATGCCGTAATAAGGCAGAAACATGCATGTCCACAGTTAGTGAGGTTTGGCTTTATTGGCCTGAAATTGTCCATGCTAAATAGACTTAAAAGAAAAAAGTCATGGACATTCAGAATTGCCATTTAGCTGAAACACCTGATGTCCTTAAGGCATAATTTGCATATATCCCATGTCGCCTCTAATACAAAAGGTTCACACAGTGGGAAGTCTATCTTTGCTAGGTTTTTCTTTGTGTTTTTCTGTGTGGCCTTTTTACTCATTGTTTTAGTTTCCTCCTCCATCTTGGAAAGTTTTGGCCATGGCAGTAGCCCTCTGGTGCCATCTCATGACAAAACTGGATAAGAAAGTTCCCTGCTGCTCTGGCTAAAATTTTCCCTTGTCGGTATATACCTTTGGTCTTCCCTAAAAAAAGGACACTAGCCTGTTGAGATTAAACAATCAACAAAGAGTAAATAAAAAAAATAGACTCTAGATATTCCCAAACAAAACCTGCCACCTGGAGACGTATGTAAACAAGTTTTGCCATAGGTTACAACAGTGAGCACTATAGCCACACTGTCCATTTGTCTGTTGAATAATGCCAAAGACAGAGCAGTGAAGGCAGTAGGGTCTGATATCACCACAAGATGACAGGCCCAACTGAGGCTAGCTGGATTTACAGAACACTTTACTGTGGCCTTTACTAATTCTCCTTATGATGGTTCCACATTATTAGGACTGAAAATAAAAGACCAGATGCAACAAAGTGAGATGGAAGACAAGACTCACACTGTTGCCTGAGTTAATTATCAGCCCGTCAGAGATCTTATGATAGGATCCAGAATGTTGTGAAGAACATATAGTTTAGAAAATCCCCATAGCTCCAGTATGAGGGCCGAGGATACAGAACTCCCAGCTAATGCTATGGGATCTTCAGTGTCTGCAACCCTAGAAGAAGGGTTGGTCCACTGAACCAAGGATTCCACGGCCCATACAACAGAAATAAGCAAGAGAATTGCTGAAGGATTGTCCAACTGTTCTCCCTGTGGATGCAGTCAGAAGTGCATGGTAGCAGATCATCTCATATTACTAGGGATGCTTCCTTATTTGTGACTGTCTCATAGCCACAAATTCAAGAGAATCACGCATTAGGGAGGGACTACTTGCTCCGATCACACCTATCTTTGGGAAATTCTGTCAACCAGCAGAAATGACAGTTACATTCTTTCAAAAACTGACATTTATTGGAATTGTAGCAAGTCTTCCCATAGAAACAATTAAACCAAGCGGAACTATGGAGCTATAAGTTAAAAAGCCAGTAAAAGAAATATAAAATGACCAGGTAGCCCGAAACTCACATACGAACTTTAATTACATGAAATTAAAGTCATGGCTTAGAGCTTTCATCAATTAACGACATCCTCAGAACCATTGAATGACAGTTTTTTATGCACCTTTCACTAATAGTATCACTAATCAAGACAAAACCAAGCTTGCACTACAATGAATGTATCTCTTTTCCTAACCCTTTCGTTAACCTTGAACATTCATTTTCCTGTGTACTCCTCTTTGCCTACACCATATAAAACTTTAAACATTATTTGACTGTCACAAATGTACATTCAGTCATTTGTGCTTTCTGTATTTTGATTACTCACAAAAACGTTTCTGTATTTTGAGCATCCTGAATTTTACATTGTAACCACATATATTTATACACATATACATACAAATATATTCTTTAAAAAAACTGAAACATTAGGAAACTTAACCCTGCCTTAATGTTTTGTTATGGCTGCATAGCTTTCTGTCACTCAACCAGTGATGCCACCCCCTCCCATGTGAACTGCATGGCCACAACATGTAGTACCTTAGTCTGTTCTGATTAATCTTTTCTAAAAGTTTATGGTGTGTTGTAACAGAACGGAGCTATTAGGCTTGAATGTAGACTGGAGTGCTTTTAGTGATTTTAATGTATTTGTTTGGCATATTCATGAAACTGTACCTGCAGGTTAAGCTGGAATTTTTCTTTGTTACTGGGACATGTAACTAATGGGGTAAATACTCACCATTCAGATTATCAGTGTGTTGATCCAGAGCTACTGGTTTCAGGTAGATTAAAGGAGTCAGAGCATTAGCAGCATTTGGAAGATGCAGTGATCAAGAGAAGTAATTGTAGCTTTAAATGGAAATGATTCTTTATTTTATGATCAGCTTAGTGGGGGGGGGGGTCCACTAGAATAGTCACTGACATAGTAGCACTCAGGAGATTGGCCCCCTCCTTGTATTACTAAAAGTTGGAAACTGTACTAGGTGAATTGGAATGCATAACGTTTTATGAAGTGTACAGTACCAGTTACAGTTACAAAAATTATTTCACTTACAGAGGTCCAGTATTTATGCTTCCCTCTCACATTCCTCATCCTAGTTTTGTTTGAGCCCTACATTTGCATTTAGGTTCATTTGTAGTTAATAGGGATGCAGTCCAGGAGACCATTGAGAAGCCTAGCCCAATCTTCCAATTGCCTCAGTCCACTGCTTGGTAGTAGGTAGATGGAGGCTAAGTGAGGCAAACCCTAGCCTACAGAAAGCAGCTTGTCAACAGCTCATACTATTAATGCTGATTGCCACAGACGTACATGAAAGCATTGAACCTGGTCCATGGTGGTGAAAGCACTAACTATTAGACCAGCAAGTAGTGCCCAGTTTCTGCAGTTCTCTCATATTTGAAGTTGTTAAATGGCTACTTTTTTGCACTGGAAATGGGGAAGTGTTACAGAATGCTACGAATGCAGAAATGACTCAACATTAGTTCTTAAAATAACTAAACTTCTAGTAATGCTGTGAAAGTGAACGCTACAAAAGGAAGTCTTGTGTATGAGTTGGACCTTGATTTTTATTTTCATTAGCAAGTGTTCACACTGAATTGTTGCTGCTTTTTTTGACAGAAATCTACAAAAATAACTAGCCTACCCTAAGTTTCTGTAGCTGTTTTTTAAATACAGCTTTACTGTTTGAACATGCTTTATTTCTCTTGATAAGCTGAAGAAGTAGGTGATATCTCAAAGGAGAACCACACCAACATTTTGGCAGAAATCGGGACATGGATTTGGTTACTGACTGGCTTGATTAGGAAACCTGGACTATAGATAGATGCACTAAACATCCCCAACTGCCTAACCTGTATGATACTGCTGGAGTTCATAGTCTTGTGCAATTAAAATAAAAACAAGTAAATAAATAGACATAATGCAGTTGTTTGAATCTTATTTGCTCAGCAGCTGCATGGCAAAAGAAGATGGGGGAGGGGTATGAGTGATGAAAATACATTAACTGGTGTCTGTTATTCCATCTGAAAAAGTCGAGTAAGGGTCGGTGCAGTATGTGTACTTCATGTGGGCCTGCTGCTGCCAGTATTTGACATGATTGAAGTATTGCAGCATTTCATAGTCTCTGGTAAGCTATGTAAAGGTCAAGGCCCATCTTAACAGAGGCTTCAAGGTCAGAGTAGATATTCAAACCAAACCATGTATCTAAATACTTACTTATTGAAT
This sequence comes from Protopterus annectens, assembly GCF_019279795.1. NCBI lineage: Eukaryota > Metazoa > Chordata > Ceratodontiformes > Protopteridae > Protopterus > Protopterus annectens. The sequence goes on from NC_056751.1 coordinate 94,874,674, forward strand.
GTATCTTGTGAGTTACATTTCCTTACTTGTAATGGCAGTCTGTTCCATGATCTCATAAAAATTTGGGTGGTGAAGAACCTTGATCTAAAAGTGGTTCTTAATTCTGCTATTTGAAAGGTATAATTTTCACTATGAGAAGATCGCCCTGGACAAGTCAGTATTAAACAAAAATCATATTGCTGCATCATGAAGTGCATGGTATACTCGGCACAGTCTGCCACGTAACCAGTGGTAATGGATAGAAAATAAGTTTAGCTAAACAGTCCTGATATGTAATTGTCCTGTTTTCTATAATTCCTTTAGTAAATTTCTTGAACACTTTCTAATGTGGAAAGGTCATCTCTTGGATATCTACAAAATTATGAGTAGCATTCACTTACAGGTCTAATATAAATTATAAATTTCAATAGGATTGCAAAGGATTTGGTCAGAATTTCACAAAAGGTGATCCATGATATGCATGGCTTTGTCTTAAAAGGACATGCATTTATTTTTTTTTTAATGCTAAGTTAGAACTTGTGTATGTGCGTATATATGTATATATATATATATTTATATATATATATATATATATATATATATATATATATATATATATATATATATATATATATATATATATATTTATATATATATATATATATGTGTGTGTGTGTATGTATGCATGCATATATGTAGCTCCCCTGAGTCTGACGATCGTACGTTTGTTTGACAAAAGCAGAGGTGTACAAAAGCATGCAAACTACACAATGAAAAGCAAAACCAAGACCATCCGACTAATGACTGTACGTTTAATCCAAATCCTAAAACAAACGCATTAAAATTAAAAATGCAAGTAAAAAATTGTAGTCCAACAAGCATATGTCTTAAATACTAATTAATAATGTAAAACAGCATTTTAAAGTAACAGGCTTCACTTAATTGCAGAACAAAGAGTATAAGCAAACATTAAAAAATTCAGATTAAATAAATATATTGCACTGGTAAGCGTGAAGAAAAATTTCAAATATGTGTGTAGAATATATCAAACATATAAATAATATTAAGTGCTTGAAGGGTAATATACCAAAATGAAGCAAAAAGAGCCCTTCTCTTCGGTACATAAGCCAAGGGTAGGGCATCATTAATACCAAGAGGAACTGAGGCATTTAGTCTCAGCTGCCAAGTTAGTTCCTTATACTCTAGTAATAGTTCCAAGTCACCTTTAACATTTTCCATAACTACTCTTATTAATAACTGAGAAAACAAATTTCGTAAAATTAGGGCACCCATTAATATGCCTAAAAGGTGCATTAGTTTCTTTCCCTTTCCTAATATATACATGCTGGCTGATTCTTCTCTAAGCTGCAATTAAGTGACGCTTGTTACTTTAAAATACTGTTTTACATTATTAATTAGTATTTAAGATACATGATTGGTGGACTACAATTATTTAGGCATATTCATCCTGGTAGCAATTTACTCTGAAGAAATAAGATGAAAGCGCTCAGGCACTTATTTTTGCAGTTGCTTGCATTTTTAATTATTTTAATGTGTTTGCTGTTGGATTTAGATTAAATGTACTGTCACTGGTTGGATAGTCTTGTTTTTTGTGAAAAGCAGATGTCTGTAGTGCAGATGGCTGAACAGTGGATATGTCGATGGTATGGAATGATGATACAGGTAAGTGGGGTTGAGGGAGTGACCGCGTGTGTGTGTGTGTGTGTGTGTGTGTGTGTGTGTGTGTGTGTGTGTGTGTGTGTGTGTGTGTGAGTTAAGATTAGGGTCGGGGATAAGTGAAGGATGGGTGTTCGTGTGTGAGTTTGTGTATTTTAGGTAAGGGTTAGGTTATGGAATAAAAGTAGTGTTTGACTGTGTTTGTGAATGTTTGTGTGTCTGTCTTGTGTAGGGGCAGTGTTATGGGATGGTTTTAATGACATTAAGGTGTAGGGTTAGGTTTAGGGAAAGGGGCAGCAGTAGGGATAGGGTTGGCACCCATTACTAAGGTGGTGCGGGGGGAGGAGACCCCCTGCCTTCTTTATTAATGGGTGCTAACCACAACCCTAATGCTTTCCCTTCCCCCAACCCAAACTCTGCACCCTAACATAGTTAAAACCTTCCCGCAACACTGACACTATTCAGACAAAGGTGATGGTTGTGTTACTGGGGAGGGGGTAGTTTTAATATCACGAGAGGAAACAGTCTTCCTCTGTCGATATTATAGATGTTCTTCGTTCCCCATTGCTGCAGTCCTTACTATTGGGTATAGTCCGCCGTCCAGTCGGCCCGAATACCAGAGTATAAGGCTGACGTCGGTCAGGGCGCATTAGACTGACGTCAGTACGTCAGGGTACTAATGCGCATGACCGACGTCATATCCTCAGTCTTTTTTGCCGCATGGTCCGATGCAGAAGCAGTTTTGCGAGTGCAGGTTGGCGTTCTGAAATATTTCCGAAACCGGAGTTTCAGACCGAAACAGAGTTGGCTAAGTACCCCGTTGGGGAACATTTTGGTTTTTTCTTGCCTCAGTATTTAACCGGATGTCAGAAAAAGTGAATAACTGTATTTCTTGTGGGAAACAGATACCTCATAGGGATTACCATACCTTGTGTATACCTTGTTTAGGGCCTGAGCACGACGTTGTTGGTTGCCGCTCTTGTGCTAGGTTTAACAAACGCACTATTAAGAGGAGGTTAGACTGTGCCAGGTTAGTGTTTGGGAAGCGTTGCAATTATAAAATGCCGCCGGATGCTCCGGCGCCGCTTCGATCAAGAAGCGCAAGGACAAAACAGCGAAGCCTAGGGTTGATGAACCGGCAGTCCCGGACGTCGGTTCTTTAGAAGGCTCAGTGGAGCCAGAGGTTTTGCCAGGAGTTTCCATGGAGTCTCAGGCAGAAACTTTACTGTTACAGGATGTGCCTTCTCAGGAGGTAGGCCAGGCTGAGGTGGCTTCTCAGGTAACTGTTCTTCCCTCTCTTCCCAAGGTAGTTAGAGCCTCTCCTTCTGTTGCCAAAACTTCTTTGAGAGGTAGGCCAAGTTCAGCTTCAGTGGGGGCTTCTTCTAGCATTTCGGGTTCTGTACCTAAGAAACATATGCTTAAAATGGCAGAAGATTTGATTACTATGATTAGAGGTTCTATGCCCCCTCCTGATAAGAGGCCTAGGGTGGAACCGAGTTTGATAGTTTTGAACAGTGTTCAGAGGCTTCAGAGTCTTCTGGAAGACTTGCAGGAGTATCCTACTTATTCTGATTCTGATGTGGATGATTCCACTCCTACAGCTTCTCCTCCTGAGGATTTCTCATTTTCAGAGACTCTGCATTCCATGAGGGAGCACTTTAAATGGGAAGGCCAGGATTACTCTGATTCAGGAAAAGGCTTAGGGAATTCTTGTTTTACCCCAGCATAGGCCCTTAGCTATTCCTCCTGTGTTGAATGTGGTGGAAGATGTTTTTGCAGAGGCTTCCCTGAACCCTGACTCTTTGCCTCCTGCTCCTGTTAAGCCTGATAGGTATTATAGGGTGCCCGAAGCTCATAAGTATTTGTTTAAGAGTCCTAGGGCGGACCCAGAAACTATTTCTCAAGGGCCTAAAGGTGTTAAGGCTTCTGTGGTTAAAAATCCTGTTCCCACTGATAAAGAGGCAAGGGCTTTGGATAGGTGGGGAAAGAAAGTGTATACTTCTTCCACTCTAGCCATGAGAGCGTTGAATTGTCAGTTTCACATGCTAAAATATCAGAATTATCTCCTTTCACAATTAAAATCTAAGGTGGATGCTTTGGCGGAAGGTATTGAGTGTAAAGAGTTGCTGGATTTGGTTCATGTGTCTGAACAAGTGGGTAAGCATTCTTTGCAATGTGGTTTTGATGCTGTACAGGCCTCCTCGAGGGTGGCTGCTACTAGTTCTGTTCTTCGCAGGCATGCCTGGTTGAGGGATCAGAATTTAGCTGAGCATGTTAAGACAAGGATTTTGGATGCTCCTTTACAGTCTGATGTGTTGTTTGGATCGCCTGTGGAAGCAGTTTTAAAGAAAATGGAGGACAAAGCTAAGTCTATGCAAACTGTTAAAGATTTTTGCAGGTGCAGCCACCGAAGTTTAGTAGAAATTGGCCTGCTAAGGGGTGGACATATCCTGCTTATGATTCCCAGTCTAGGGGTAGGTCTAGACGTGGTAGGGGCAGGGCTCAAGGTTCTTTTAGGCCTAGAACAGGAGTTCACCTGCTCAGACTTCTGGTGAGGGCAGGGGTCAGTCCTTTCGTAAACAGACCCAATGACCTGTCTTTTCAGCTGCCAGTAGATTCTCGTCTGGCAGCTCCTTTGGGAGGAAGACTGTCTCTTTTCAAAGAAAATTGGGATTTAATTACTCAAGACAAATGGGTGTTGGATATCATTCACCACGGTTACAGATTTTATTTCCATACAATGCCCCTTTCAAAGGCATGCCAGACGTTCCTCCTCCACAAAGAAAAGAGGCTCACAAGCAAGTTTCTCAGTTACTCCAGATGGGGCCATTCAGCCAGTCCCTGTATCAGAAAGGGGCCTAGGATTTTATTCTCGCCTGTTCCTAGTACCAAAGAAGGGGAACACGTGGAGACCAATTTTGGATTTATCTCTCCTCAACACTTTTCTGGACATTCCCAAGTTCAAGATGTTGACGTTACAACAGCTTTTACCTCTGCTGGGCAAAGATCACTGGATGGTAACTTTAGATCTCAAGGAAGCTTACCTTCATGTGCCTATAAGGCTAAGTTGCAGGAAGTATCTGCGGTTTCGAGCTGGAGATTCTCATTATCAGTTCTCTGCATTGCCCTTTGGCTTATCTACTGCCCAGAGTATTCACAAAGGTTCTGGCTCCAGTGATAGCTTACTTCAGGCTTCAAGGAATTCAAATCTATCCTTACTTGGACGACTGCCTGATTCTGGCTCAAGAAAAGGAAGACCTTCTACAGCATCTGGAATATGTTATAGCAGTGCTAAGATGCCTAGGGTATTCTGTGAACGAAATAAAGTCCAGTCTAGTACCCTCTCAAGACATGTGCTTTCTGGGTGTGAGACTGAATACAGCAGCCCAGATGGCCTTTTAACCCCGGACAAACAAAAGAGTCTGTCACTTTACTTCCATCAACTATCTCATCAGTCCGTGCTGACTGCAAGGACAGTCCTTCAAGCATTAGGGTTCATGGCATCTTGTATTCTGGTGCTTCCCAATGCCAAACTGCATATGAGGAAGCTACAATGGTATCTCAAAATGTATGGGACACAGCACTGCCAGGATTTGGACACTGTCATTCAAATAATACCTTGCCTTCAAAAAGAATTTTTGTGGTGGGCTCAGGAATGTCACCTAAACAAGGGACTCTCTGTGACCCGGCCAGAGGCGAGTCAGATTTTAACGACAGATGCCTCGGACATTGCTTGGGAGCTCATCTAAATGGAAAGTGGATACAAGACAAGTGGCCTGCCAGACTACAGCATCTACATATCAACATGAAGGAGATGTTAGCAGTCCAGTTTGCATTAATGGCTTTCAAGGAGTTACTTCTTCCAGGGCAGGTGTTGATTCTAACAGACAACACAACTGTCATGTGGTACATCAACAAGCAAGGGGAACACATTCTTATCCTCTATGCAGGCAAGCAATGATTTTATGGGAGACTGCTAAGCTTGCAACTAACTCTTCAGGCAAGGTTTCTGCCGGAGCACAGAACTCCTTAGCAGATGTGTTAAGCAGACAAATCATGGATCCCCACGAGTGGAAATTGGATCTTCATGTATTTCAAAAATTGACAGTGTCATGGGGAACTCCAGACATAGATCTGTTCGCTTCTCCACTAAACCACCAGCTGCCACAGTATTGCACAAAGGGTTTCATCACACAGCTTGGAAAGTGGATGCTCTGTCTTTCAGTTGGAAAAACCTTCATGTGTATGCCTTTCCTCCTCTGCCTCTTCTTCCAAAGGTACTATTAAAGGTCAGACAAGACAGGCCAAGGATGATTTTGATAGCTCCAGATTGGCCTCGGCAACACTGGTACCCACTACTACGGAGTCTGGTAAGGAAGCCTCCATGGCCTTTACCTCTGATTCCTCATCTGTTATCTCAGAAGGATGGTCATCTGCTCAATGTCAAGCTTCACTCTCTTCATCTAACAGCCTGGCATATTCTGTGTTGAAACACAGCAGGTCTCAACTTCCTCAACAAGTTTTAAATGTGATTATGGAAGCTAGAAGACCTAGTACAAGGAAAGTGTACGCAGAAAAATGGAAGAGATTTTTATTTTGGAGTACAGCAAAGAATTTGCAGGTTTCTGAGCCTAATTTGAGTGTGGCTCTTCAATATCTTACTGAGTTATTGGACAAAGGTTTGTCCTTCTCTTCCATTAAGATTCATGCTGCAGCAATTTCAGCTCACTATGATTGTGACCCACCATTGTTTTCGCATCCTTTGTTCAAGCAGTTTCTTAGAGGGGCAAAGAATATAAGACCCCCACGTAGAGCTCCTACTCCTGCTTGGGATCTCAATTTTGTGTTGGAAAAACTTACTCTACAACCTTTTGAGCCTGCGGCTACTGCTGAATTGAAATACTTGTCATGGAAGACTGCTTTTCTGTTGGCTATTACTTCTGCAAGAAGGGTGTCTGAGTTGCAGGCCCTTATGGCAGTAGAGCCCTTTTGATTTTCCATAAGGATAGGGTATCATTACGTACTAATCCTTCCTTTATGCCTAAGGTGGTTTCTAGTGTGGCTTTAAACCAAACTATTCATTTGCCTACTTTTTATGCAGACCCCCAAAATAAAGGGGAAAAGATTTTGCACACTTTAGATGTACACAGGCAATTGCGTTATTATTTAAGCAGGACTAAGGATTTCAGGCAGTCTCAGCAGTTGTTTGTTTCTTTTGCTTTGAGTTCACAGGGCAAGCCTGTGTCAAAACAAACTATTTCTAGGTGGATTGGCTTTTGCATTGCATTTTGTTATTCCCATCATGGCAAGGAGATTCCAGCTGGGATTAGGCCTCATTCCACTAGGGCTACTGCCACTTCAACAGCATTTCTAAGGGGTGGCAACTAAGGATATTTTGGAAGCAGCTACTTGGAGTTCAGTGCATACTTTCTCTAAGCATTATCACCTTCCTATCTACTCTAAGTCTAGGGCTGGTTTTGCCACAGCTGTTTTGCAAGGCATGTTGTCAGCTCCTGCTTCTTTATGATTTGCCAGCCTCCCTTACCTCTGCTTTGGGATTCTACCCAATAGTAAGGACTGCAGCAATGGGGAGCGAAGAACATAGTACAGTTTTGTACCTACCATAAATGTAGATGTTCGAGGATCCCCATTGCTGCAGTCCAATTTACCCTCCCTCCTTCCCTCTGTGTTTAGGGGTGGTTGTGTAGGTGAGGTTACATGCTTATATTTTTGTATATATTCTTGTATATATTGTACATATTTTTGGTGCAGGTATTTTGGGCCTTGTCTTTTTAGGGTCTTCTGACATCTGGGGCAAGAAAAGACTGAGGATATGACGTCGGTCATGCGCATTAGTACCCTGACGTACTGACGTCAGTCTAATGCGCCCTGACCGACGTCAGCCTTATACTCTGGTATTCGGGCCGACTGGACGGCGGACTATACCCAATAGTAAGGACTGCAGCAATGGGGATCCTCGAACATCTACATTTATGGTAGGTACAAAACTGTACTTTTTTTTCTTCTTCTCACTATTGTGTATGATCAAACTTACTTTGGCAATGTTTTAGATTCAGCATTGGGGAGGTTTGGTTGTATATATAAATATACCAAGGTCTGTTATTCAGTCACTTCCAGTATAAAATGATTTCCCAATATAACGGTTGTTCAGGTCTGAAGTGACACTACTCTGAGATGGACTGATACTGAGATCATTTTATTAAACAATTCAAATAGTTCTGACACATATGAATTGAAAGCTAAATAATCTGACAAAGATGTTAAATATGCTTCAGTTTTAGTGTCATCAGCATATTTAGACAGCTAAAAAGTATTATTAAAAGGCAAAAATGAAAATACAAAGTTGAACAGTATAGGGCTTAAAACCGACCCCTGTAGGACACCAGTAGCAATATCTGACCAATTTGAAGTGGCTCTGAACTTTAAGATGTTGACATCTATGTGTATGCCATCAGCTAACCCATTTCATAATATAAGGATTTATTGTATGCGTTACCATGGAATTGATAATTGTTGCATGAGTTATACTGTCAAAAGCCTTAGATATGCAACACCCACACTAAGACCACTACCTAAGGTTTCACTAACAGTTTCATAAAGTGCAGTGAAATTGAAAAAAGTAGATTTTTTTCCCCTCATGAAACCATGTTGTTTAAGATCAACAAGTGCTAGTACATTGTCATGGATGCTTAGGAGTGGTAATAAACACTTCCCAAAACACTTGTCCATAAGTAATGTCAGACTTATTAAACAACAGTAATGTCATCAAAAGATGCACTCTTGTGTATCAGTACATTTGCCAGTCTCCATAGATCAGGAATAGCACTGGTCACTAATAGCGCATTAAATAATGAGGTTATAGGGCATATCAAATGGTAGGAAAGCTTATGAATAAAACAACCTAGTATGGAATCAGGACCAGTACCACTGTTCATTTTTAACCATATTTAGAGGATATTTCACCATATCGTCTGTGATTAAAGGACATGAACTATGAGATTTATCTGGAAATGAATAACTCGCTGATCTCCAAAATGTAGAACACTTACTAATGACTTATTGACCTCTCCATACTTAAAAATATTTTGATAAGTTAATAAGATTCAGTGTTTGGTACCATGGACATTCAAAAACTTTTAACAATGAATGTTCATCAAACAATTTCAGTGTGGAGCATTGTGGAACCTAGAGTTTTTAAGCTTAAAATGAGTTGAGAAGTATGGTCACAAGTATTGCTTTTTTATTTTGTTACTGAGATTACTGGTAGTTGGCAATATATGCTTCTCTTAGACAACTACTGTATGCATGAAATTGGCAGTGCAGGGGAGGAGTTTGCAACTGAGCACCCGATGTGGTGCATCTTTGATTTATAGCCAAGAAGTAAATAGTGAACAAAGAAAGAGCTGAAAATATTTTATAAATACTTCTGCATGCCATAAGTTTAATGTTAACCTTCTGTCATGAATGTTTGCATTCAGAAGTTTCAATTCTGGTTTCAGTACTTTGTTTCAGAAGAAAATTATCAAATAGTTTACTAATTGCCTGCTTTTAAAGTAAAGGTTTTGCAGGTTGGTTCAGAACATCCAGAGCCTTTCCCAGTACAGGCAATCCCTGCAGTCCTGTATATGTTACCTCCACTTTTAGACTGCTTCCCTCACTCATTATAGTTTCCATAGTTAAAACGTATGTGATTACCTGTCTTATTTTTTTGAACTTTAAAGTTTTTGGGGAGATAGTATATATAATATCATCTCTGCATAAGTACTTTTATAACTTCACCTGTTTTTGACATGGAACAAGTTCATTCATTCATTCTCCAATACCTCCCCTATTCATTTCAGGGTTGCTGGGGAGGCAGAGTAAGCACTCACTGAGTATAAGGCAGGAAAACAATCCTGGCTCAGATACCATTCTGTCACAGGCCCATATGCATGCATTATCAGTCTGCACAGGTAAGCACATGTTTGGTCAGGTTACAAGTTTGCCAGTTCACCTAAATCCCATCTTTGCGATGTTGGAGGAAACTGGAGCACCTAGTCAAAATGTTATGGGGATACAGAGAGGCCAGTCAGACTGCTGTGAAGATACACTAGCAGGGAACCAAAGTGGAGAACCAAGCACTGTGAGACATCAGTTTAACCACTGTACTGTGCAATACAATTTACTTATTCCGTTATCTATAATTGGTCAAGGGCATCAAAGCTTTTCCTGGCCTTTTTCCTGAATCACAGATTTAACTTTGACAGAATGATATGATTTTCTATGCCCAAAATATATTTCCTCGTGAGTAGTATTTTTTTCCTCTGTCTTTTTTGTTTATGTACTGATGTTATAGTTAAGTGTAACTGTTGCAGCCTTCTTCCCACATTGTCCCATGCTATTCTTCTTTATGAGCTATTGTGGTATGTTTCTCCCACAACTATTTTTATTTTATAGTTTTCTAAAGTGACTTTTAAATACATATATTTTCATATCACCATCACTGGACAGTACAGTGGTGCATTTTTTAGCATTACTGCATCCCAGCACTTGGTTTTTGTGGTGGTCTTGGTTTTTGGTGTCTTCTGTGTGGAATCTGCATGTCACTCTTTGACCACATGGATTTTCTCCTGGTAGTCTGGTTTCCTCATACATCCCAAAGATAAGCTGATTGGTGAATTGGTAACCCTCTAAACTGGCAGTAGGAGTGTTTCTATTTTCATTGGGAAATAGACTGGTATCCCTTCCAGTATCTGTACTCTGCCTTATACCTGTTGAGTATATGTACAGGGTCCGTTTCTTACATGCTCTTGGATAGGAAAACACGGGTATTGGAAAAGAATGAATCTAGCTATCATATTTGTAACAAAATATGCATGATGATGCAGCACTGTTTTCTTTATTTTTTATTAACTACAAAATATTTTACTTATTCTTTATTTGGTGCTTGGAAAACAATTTGCTTTGTTGTTTGTTCTGCATAGCATGTACTGGGATGTATGGCACCAACCTGACCCATTTTCAAGAAGTGCTCTAGTTTTTTATTGCGCAGTTGAAGTAACATGCATGCATACATACACGTAAAACTTTAGTCTGCTGTCTGGGACAATGACTTATTTCACTTGGTTGCTCTGTGGAGAAAATTTAGAACAGAATATTTGCAAAAAAACCCGGATCTGTGACCAGCTAGCACCACTGGTAAAGGTGGCTACCATGAATGTTTCTCCCGGCTAGTATTCTCTTTCTATTGTCTAGATTTGTCATTACCTCAAGTTCATTTGTAATTGTTTTTTTTACTAAGTTATGGTTACATAGTGCTCAGTTTATTTAGGATACATTTCATTATGGTTTTAATGATTACTATTTCCACAACTTCTCACCAGTTCCATGGGGAAAAGAAAGAAATGCTGATCTTCAGTGGAGGATGGTTCCTTAGCTATTGTTTATTTAGTAATATTTAATAATAATGATACATTAAAATGTTTTTTGCTCTTGGTGTTTCCAGACATGACTGCATCGTATTTGCTTTCAAAGCACTTAACATTTATACTTTTTAGAGTATCAGTTGATATATTTATGCTGTTGAATGCTTATAGAAATCTGAACTAAAGTTACTCCACAAAGTTTATCAGCACGGGTTATGGTGATACGCTTTAGAGTTGTTAGGAGCCATCTGCTGCAAATTTTAATTTGTGCAAAATTAAGCAAAATATTGGAAAACAGAGCAGAAAGGTTTCAAAAGCTGCCTCCCCCATTATCCAGCTAATATCTCACCTGATTGCCTCCAATTAATGTGACATCCAGCTAATATCTCACCAGGCTGCCACAAGTAAATGTGACATTCCCCACTTAAAACCCAAGTTAGTAATTAAAGAGGCTTAATCCTCACCACTGACACCAGTGTGGGAGCATCACGGAAAACACAAGAGCACAGAGCAGTCACAATTTTCCTTCAGAGCACACAGGAACATGCTCTATTTCCTGGGACTGGACTATATACCTCTGTCCAACCCAAATGTAATCCTTTATTATATACTTCAGAGCAATGTGTTCCAGTTTAAGACCTCTGAATTTTTCATACTCAAAATAAATTGAAATCCCACACACTGACACTCTTACGGGAAGCCTGACACAGATTTCCAGCTGTTTCCCCTCGCCAATACAAATGATAATGCTGTGACCAGAGTCAGACAAGTCTACATGCCCTTCAAAGGGTGATAAATTATTAAAAATTAAATATCAAAATAAATGATAACTATGACTAGAAGCAGCCAGGCATTCAAGGTGTCCTGGGGAGTATCAAACAGGTATAGACACACACTAATCTCTAAAGAGCACACTGATTGTCCAGCCACAATGTAAAGTAATGAAAAACATTTAATAAGTATAATGATTACAGAACCGCGGTGGTACGGCGGTAGCGTTGTTACCTCACAGCAAGAGGTTCTCCCGTTCGATTCTCGGCTGGGCTTGGGAGTGCCTTCTGTGTGGAGTCTGCATGTTCTCCCCACGGTTGGGTAGCGTTCGAAAGACATGCGTGCGTAAATGGGCATGCCTTCGTTGAAGGTTGAGCGTCGAGCTGGCACCTCGGCATTTCGTAAAAAATCTCCTGCCAATCATTAGCAGACCAGAGTTCCGCTGTGGCGACCCCTTACCGGGAAAAGCCGAAAGACAAACAACAATGATTGCAGAATGTAAATCAGTAACTTTCAGTAAACAGCAGAATTCAATCAACATAAATATAAAATTAAACTATAGGATAGAAGTACACCATTTTAGAAGAACTATATATAAATAACTAAACTTTCCTAATCTAACTATAAATTACTGTCCCGTGATCTAATCTAAAATATAACAGCAAGGCAAAGGCAGGCTTACAGTTCTTGGTGAGATATTTTTCTTGGGTGTCCACTGACTGCAACTCTTCACTAACTGCTCTTCAACTTAACAGTCTCAATTGTCTTATTGTAAAAAGAACAGCTGTTTTAAAAAGTTCTTTTTCTTGTCAATCAGCTGTTCATATAATCACCTAGCAACCAGGAACATTCTGATGACATCATCTACTGTTCAGCTGATTCTTCACAGTTTGTACCTTAGAATCTCTCACACAAACGTGCAATTAGAAATGTATCAAAACACTGACAGATTCTTTAAATATTTTGTATAAACAGGGAGATGCTGAACATTTTAAAAACTTATGTACATTTTCATAATTAGACATGCTGGCATACAAGTTAATCTGAAAATGTACACAAATCTCCTGCCAGACATGCTTACACAGATAATAGTGTTTTCATTTCCTTCACATCCCCCCCCCCCCCGCTTATGACTCAAGCACAATTTTCAAATGACCCTTGAAAGCCAACGCTTGAGAACAATGGGTCTACCTGGGAATATTAACCCACTCCTCTCTTACATAATCCATCCACATTGGCATCATTAACCTCACTGCAGTGTTGTATAGTCATATCATATGCTTGCAATCCTAGACTCCACCTCAGTAACGTGGCATTTTGCTTACTGACCCTGTTAAGCCATGTTAAAGGGTTATGATCTGTGAGTACAGTGAATCTTCTCCCATAAAGATAGGGCTGCAGCTTTTGCAATGCCAAAACTATGGCCAAACACTCTTTCTCCACAGCTGCATAACACTCTTCTCTTGGTTGGAGTCTACAGCTCAGATATACTACTGGGTGCTCTTCTCCTTCTGCGGAAACTTGGCTGAGAACAGCCGCCACCCCATAATTTGAAGAATCTACCTATGCAATAAATTCTTTAGTGTAATCTGGGCTGGTTAACACGGGGAGCCCTCCCAAAATCACCTTAAGTTTATGGAATGCCTGTTCACAATCTGTGGTCCACACTACCTAGTCTGGTTTAGTCTTCCTAGTTAAGTCAGTAAGAGGTGCACCTATGGTACTGTAATTGGGCATAAATTTCTTGTAGTACCCTGCTGTCTCCAGAAATGCTCTCACTTGTTTCTTAGTAACAGGAACTGGTCAAGCTTCCACCTTGACAGGTTTTGGCTTAATTTTACCACTTCCTACTCTCTGTCTTAAGTAAGTGACCTCTGCCATACCCATCTGACTCTTACTGGGTTTAATGGTTAATACTGCTGTACTTAATCTATCAAAGACCTCCTTAACATGTTGATGTACAAATGCCCGTAACATAGTCTTCAATGTAGAGTTTAATCTGTCCACAAACCATTAGTCTGGGGATGGTAGGGGGTGGTCTTTAGATGTTTCACCCCACAATGTTTCCACAGCCAAGTCAGCAGGTCTGACTTGAAGTTGGCAAGCCTCGGTCAGCCAATATTTCCTGTAGAAAACTTACTCTGCTGAAGAATTCTAACAAAGTATTTGCTACATTTTCTGCTTCAGTAGATAGAGCCACCGACTCAGGATATCTGGTAGCATAGTCTACTACTACCAAGATGTATTTCTTTCCTGTAGAACTTGAAGTACTCAGGGGTCCCACAATATCCAGGGACACTCTCTGAAATGGCTTTTCAATAACAGGCAAAGGCATTAACGGATCCTTAGCCTTGTCGCCTGCTTTACCAACTTTTTGGCACTGTTCACAAGTCCTACAATATCTTACCATATCCCTCGCAATCCCAGGCCAAAAGAAATTTTGCATAATATGTCTGTTAGTACATTTTATGCCCATATGACCTGAAAAAGAAATGTCATGTGCTATGGCTAAAAGTGACATACTGTAAGTTCTAGGCACTACCAACTGCCGTATTACTTCACCTTCTAGCCCACCTCCAGGAGTCCACTCTCTATACAACAAACCTTTGTTCCAGTATACAGAGTCCCTTCTTCCTTGAGCCTCAGGTGCCTCCTTAGCCATCTCCGACAAGCTGTAATGTTGGATCTGTAAGTTGAGCCTGTCTCACCTCTACCTTCATGACCTTTCCCAGTTCCCCTTCCGCAGGAAGCCTAGTCACTTCTGACAGCTGCGCCTCACTGTCACCCTGGGTAGCACTTGCCTCCATCCTCACAGTCACCATGTCCAAGGGAACATTAGTACCGACAAGTATCTGTGGCTCACATTCAGACTTAATGCTACCAGATAGCACTTACTCTGAAACAGTCACCACGCCAGTCCCAGCTTCAGGTATGAGATCTTTCTGAGTCTCTCAGACTACTAGACCTACATGCGTTTCTCCAAGCCTGACTGCGTATCACTACATGTACACAAGGTACTGCATCATCAGAGTCATTCCCTATCAGGACATTTGCAGGAATATTTTCAAACAGACCTATTTGCTTCCTTCCTTTTCCACCCTCCCAGTCAATATGAACCATAGCCAAAGGTATTTGGAATGGGATCTCTGCCAGCGCTTTGACTGGAGTGGACTTGCCCAAGCAAGTACTACTCTTCTCTAACCACTGCAGGCCTCACAATGGTTATAGCAAAAGCTGTGTCCCTCTTAGCAGTTACCTGTTTACCATCTACTAAGATAGGATATAAATTTTGGTGATAATTAGGCACCCCAGTTATTTTGTAAGCAACTTACCACTGGCAGTTTGCCATTCACACTTATTTGCCTTGATAGATATTTGTCTGCTATGCGTCCTCTCTGGTTATACTTGAAACATCTAATCCCTAACCGTGCATTGGGTTAGTAGTTTTCCCCATTACTGGTGTACTCTGTTAGAGTGGTTTAGACTGCCCCCCCCCCCAATGGATTCTCTTATGTTCATGTGCAGCACTGAGTATCCCTTTCTTCTGCAGTGTTGCTCTACTTGCCAAGTAGAGATAGTTTCATAGGTGTTTACTAGGTTAACAACCACAAGGGCCTTTTTAAGCCTAGCCATGCATCCCAAATCTCTGACAAGTTCGGATACCCTTGATAACTCTAAGCATGGGCCTGGGAGATGAACCATTTACGTCTGTCCAGTAGAGACATAGGTGCCAAACCAGGGATGAATTTCTGTTTTCCCATCCAGTTGTCCAAGTTGCATTTTAATTGGATTAGGGAGGAACTCTGCTTCACATGGATGGGGAGCCTGTTCCATAGACAGGGTAGTCTCTAGGATACATACCTATCTCTCCAGCAGGTCCTATGTATATCACAGGCAAGGTTTAAGTCTTTAGAATGGGTAATTCTGGTGTTGTTTGTTTTGTGGATATGCAGGAGGCCCATCAGAGTGGGGTCTGACAATGCCCTGTATGCCAGGCATAGATCTGCCGTCAAAAGCCTGTACGAGACAGAATACAGGGATAGGGCCTTGAGGAGGTCTGCATAGGACATATTACTTATGCCCTGTATTGTTTTAGTGAGGGACCTCTATGGACTTTCCAGTTGTTGGATATGCCTGGTTAAGTGCATACCAAACAGGGCATTGTACTCCGTGATTGGTCAGATGAATGCTGAATACAGTGGAACAATGACTTCCTTGGACTTAGATGCCATACCTTTGTTTATAGGTTTTGCAACATAGAATGAGTTCCTCACCACTGTAGACACATGATGATCAAAGGCTAGATTACTATGTATGTGTGTCCCTAAGTCCTTGACTACTGGGTCATCTCTAAGGGGCGTTGTCAATAAGATAGTTACCAGGGATGGATGACTACCCAAAGGATACTATTATGCATTTCTTGGCATTTAGTTTTAGTCCATGGCTGTGACACCAGTTGCTTGTCTGTGTCAGCCCCTCCTGGAGAACATGTGTGTCAGTGAGATTCAGTGACAGCTCTTAATTTGCAATCATCTGCAAATTTAGTGTCAGCCAGAGACCACTGACATTGGCCTTGACTTCTGAGAAGTAAATGCCAAAAAGGAGTGGTCCAAGGACTGATCTGTGAGTGACTCTACTTGAGACTGGCTTTTTTGTAGAGGTGGACTCCCCAGTTCTAACTTCCTGGGTCCTGCCTATGAGCCAGTTGGCTATCTACCGGGTGACATATGCTCCTTTTCTCCCCAACTTCTGTGCAGTTACACTCACAGTCTGCTAACCAGACTGTCATGTCATCAGGCAAAGTACTGAGGGCTTGTTCCCTGACCAAAAGGTCTGCCAGCCCCTCAAACGTAGTGACCTGACACCCACTCACCCATCTGTGAAAGTAAGTACTTAAGTCAGCAATATACTCATGTACACTGTCATCTGCCTTGTGTCTATGTTCACAAAACTTTTTTCTGTATGCCTCTGGTGTAATTTGGAAAAGTCAAGCCAGCAGCATTTCACTTTGTCTTAATAAAAAAAGTCTAGATCATTTAACCTTGTTACAGCCTGAAGAGCTTTACCGTGGGGGAGTCTGGAGCCGAACCCAGAGCTTATGGTCAGCATCATATTGTCTACATACCCTGTCAAAAATGTGAATAAAACTATCAAAGTCATCCCAATCCCTGTACTAAGGAAAAAAGTCCACTGACCTTTACAGGTTCTGGGGTCTGGTTATTCCCTTCCTTATTACCTCCATGACCCTTTCAAGGGGTAAGAAGCTTCACTTCATGATGGTACTGTCTCTCATTCTCCACATGCTGTCTCTCATTGTTCTCAACTTCTAAACGCCTCAGTATCTCTGCTGATTCCAGTTCAAGATGTCACATTCTCTCCTCAGCCTCCAGACGTTGGGCATCCAGGTGCAATCTCTTCTACTCCAGATGGATTCTCAGGTCCTCCGAAGAAATTGTGGACTGTCCATTTTTGGCAGAATGCAGATCACCAACACCAAACTGGATATCATCTGAATAGTTGGTCTGAGCTGTGGCTGCAACTAAGGCTGAAATCATTGCTTCCTTGGTTAGGTTGGCATGCACCAATCCTCTGGCTTCACACTCCTTAGACAACTGGATCTTTGTCAACTTGCTAAAATATTCTGCTGACATCCTTGCCTGCTGTCCCTGACTGTTTAACTAAAAAAAATAAATCTGTGGTGGATCGAAATTCTAAACGTTTACCTTGTGGCGGTCAAGAGTGGACACCTTAATGACAACTTCCCACAGGCTAATGGAATCCAATTAAAAATCCCACTAAGCTGCCAGCAATTAAATGTGACATCTGGCTAATATCCCACTGCACTGCCACCAATAAATGTGGCATCCACCACTTAAAACCCAGGTCAGCAATTAAGGAGCCTCGATTGTCACCACTGACACCAATGTGGGAGCATCATGGAAAACACCAGAGAACAGAGCACTCAAGAATAAAATTCCACAGTTTCTCTTAAGAACACAACACAAACATGTTCTGTTTCCTGAGACTGGACTATATACCTCTGTCCACCCCAAATGTAATCCCTTATCATGCACTTCAGAGCAGTGTGTTCCAGTTTAATACCTCTGACTCACTCATACTCAAAATAAATTAAAATTTCACACACACTTATGGGAAGCCTGACAGATTTCCAGCTGTGTCCCCTCCCCAGTGCAAACAGTAATGCTGCCATCAGAGTCAGACAGGTCTACTCACCCTTTATAGGGTGATCAATTATTAAAAATGAAATATCAAAATAAATGATAGCTATAACCAAAGCAGCCTGGCATTCAAGGTGACCTGGAGAGTATCAAACAGATATAGACACACTCTAAAGAACACACTGATTATCCAGCTGCAATGTAATGAAAAACATTTAATAATAAGTAAAATGATTACAGAATGTAAATCAATAACTTTCAGTAAATACCAGAATTCAGTCACCAGAAATATGAAATTAAACTGTAGGATAGAAGTCCATCATTTTAGAAATACTCTGCATAACTAAAATTTCCTAATTTAAGCAGAGAATATTGTCCCTGATCTAATCTAAAATAAAACAGTAAGGTAAAGGCAGGCTTACATTTCTTGGTGAGCTCTTTTTCTTAGGTACACACTGACTGCAACTCTTCAGTAACTCCTCTTCATCAAAAACTGCTGTTCAGCTTAACAGTGTAAAGTGTCTTGTTTTAAAAATAACAGTTAACTGTTTTAAAAAGTAATTTTTCCTGTCAATCAGCTGTTCAAATAATCACATAGCAACTGGGAACATTCTAATGACATCATGACATCACCTACTGTTCGGCTGATTTTTCACAGACAGTTTGTACCTTAGAATCTCCCACACAAGCATATGCAGTTATAAATGTATCAAAACACTGACAGATTCTTTAAACATTTTGTATAAACAGGGAGATGCTCAACATTTTAAAAACATATTTACATTTTCACAATTAGACATGCCAGCGTACAATGCAAGTTAATCTGAGAATATACTTAAATCTCCTGCCAGACATGCTAACACAGATAACAGTGTTTTCATTGTCTTCACACCCTGTCTCATCTGATCTCTTTTTTATCCTTTGACCAGGTTAGTCCCACTAAGCTAATAGCCTCTCTCTAGATGAAACTCAAAGTGGTATTTATATCACTAAGGGAAATTTGGCAAGGGCATCAGGGAACCTTACCTACTCTTTTCATGTACAGGGGGGACGTAATTTGGTATTTCACTTCCTGCTTCTGTTCCAGGCACAATGGTAGCATGGAGAAGCAAGGGATACAATGGAGCAAGACTGAGGTGTTGACAGTGATAAGGATTCACTGTTTTTGCAGCTCAAAGGTGACTATGGTACTTGTTTCACCACTGACGCATCATATCATAAATTAGAGAACAAGGATGATATTCTGTGTAAAGCAACCAGAAAATTATATATTTTAATTTATTTTAATTCATTTCTATACAGAGAAATAATTTTAATGCATCTCCTGCTAAGTAGGAGTAGCAGCTATGTTTCAGGTTACTCATTTGCTTGATGTGATTATTGTAGATAACCATTGTGAAGATATGGGAAGGCTACCAGCCTACCCAGATAGAATTTTACAGATAATTTTATCATTTGTAAATATTAATGTAAGGCACAGGCTTGTTGTCTTAAATGGAAAAAAAACCTGCTGTTAGATGTGAAATTGCAAAATATGTAACAACATTGCACTCTGCTGGCAGAAAGCTGACCAAGTAAAACATGTTGTGACCCTTTGATCTAAAGTCGGCTCCAGCCTATCTCGATGAAGACATTCTTCAAGAATTAAATTGCTAGATTTAAACATGCAAATGCATTTTTATTGCTCTGCTTCCTGACCAGCTGCAAGATAACAAAAGGAGATGTTAAGAATGTAAATGTAGTTTCTGTTAGCCTGGGAACCCAGGGAAGTGTGAAGAATGATGTAATGGGAACCAGGAATGTGATTTTAAAAACAGAGAGAATCAGAGATTATTAAGCATTTTTGTCTTGACCATCCAACCCATCAGCACTCTGCCTGCTTCTATATGTAAGTTATCTTAGATTTGTGTTTTCTCTTAAGAATAGCTAGAAAGTTTTCTGTGATGTCAGAACTGTACTGCTGAATTATTTTAAGTATTTCTCTGTGATCTCTGAACTCTTGACTAGCACTGTGTAGTGGAACGTATTGTCTTGTGTTTTTATTATTTATTATTAAATATTTTTTAAACCTTTCAACTGTGGCTGTTTGTGTAGAGATAATTTAAACTCTTTAAGAGTACTTGCATGCCTTTGGTAAAATTGTACAAAGCCACTCTAATAGCTTTAACCCTGGGCTATACTACCAATTGGATAATAATATTGCACAGTAATAATTGGACACCCTTTTAAGGGCCTTTGAATAGCTGATAAATACTAGTGGGTGGTGGCAAGTGGTACTGCCGTATAGTCTGGGAAAAGAGGGCACAGCTGGAGAACTGTGCCAGCCTTCCCCAGGAGTGTCTGTGTGGTTGAAGAAACTCTTCTCAAAGTGTGTGTGTGTGTCAGCTACATGGGCAGAAACACAAAGCACTGGTCATACAGAGAGGGTGCTGGAGGTTTTAGCTTGCCCAATAGGCTGTGATCTGGACCCTATAGCTGTGCCAGTGGGGAGTCTTATTGGGGACCTGGAGAGCAAGTGAGCGACCAGCCCCGGACTGACTGTGATCTCTGTGTGCTCTTAAGGGAAATTGCGCATTACTGTGTGTATTTGTTATCCTTTCCTCCTATATGAGATGCCCCTTACTGGTGTTAGTAGTGAGGATTGAGGCTCCTTGATTGCTGGGCCAGGGTGCGGGTGTCACAACCATAACGAATCATCTTCTGCTTTTGCCTGTTTGCTATCTCTCTCTCTCTCTCTTAGATGAAAATTGCTGATCTTGTACGAGAGGGTCCACTTTTCAGTAGAGCAGGACCAAAGCATGCAGTCATTAGGACAGCTTGGCACATAAATCTTTCTGTGGCTACTTTGGTCTGTTCTGACATCCCAGAATGCTCTATAGTATCATTCTTCTCCAGATCACTGTTGACATTTTCAAATGTACTTAATGATTTTAAGGAAATAGATTTCTGATCTTGTGGTAAAATTTCTCAAAACGTCAGGTAAGTAGCTGTGGAGTTAAAACAATCATTTAGCTGATTGCAGTCATTTTAACTGATTTCAGAATAGCTCTATTTTTTTTTTTGAGGTTTAAATGGAACTTTATCCACCTTTTCTTCCTTTTACTTTTAGGGACCTTCCTATTTTCAATGAATTCCAAAATAAATAAATAAATAAATAAAATAAAAAATAATGAAAGTTTGCTTTTTAGATTAACTTGGCATGCTTGATAATACTTATGGTTTCTTGATTGGTAGGCTTTTGCCTATTTATTTAGGAAGTTTGCTAACTGAAATAAGATCCTACTGCAGCATAAGTATG
Organism: Protopterus annectens; assembly: GCF_019279795.1. Classification (NCBI taxonomy): domain Eukaryota; kingdom Metazoa; phylum Chordata; order Ceratodontiformes; family Protopteridae; genus Protopterus; species Protopterus annectens. The sequence goes on from NC_056751.1 coordinate 94,896,003, forward strand.
ACTGCTGATCATACTGTTTGGGAGTATAAGACACAGCACTTAATAAGTGCACCGTTTGTTGAGGTTTTATTGACTAACTTAAGTAGAAGAAAATTCAGTTAAAATGATACAAATTTGAAAAGTTGGTGTCACCTCAAGAACAAATGGAACCATTCACATTGTCTGAGATGAAGCTTTTGATGTTGGCATCTGGTAGCAGTAAGCTTCCTAAAAAGTTGAAGTTCACAACGTTTAAAAGTTTTGACAGTAGCCTTCTTGTCCATTTTGTCATTCTATTACATATAAAATGGATATGGTTGCAGCCACATCTCTAGCTGAGAATTTATCAGAATCACAGTTTTTTACTAGTCAGACTGACAAAGTGGTAGCTGACATTTTAAGTCCTAGATGTACTTTAGGCTAAGTATTACTCCGCTTCGTGAATTTTAATTACAACAGGCTTGTGATGGCCATTTGAAAGCTGAGAAGGATTTTTGATGCCCCTTCCCCAGCTGGCTGTACTGGGGACAAAATCTGTTCAACTTTTATCTGAAGGAAATTGGATGTGCTGTTTGAACCTCCAGAATGGCTGTGTCCATTTCAAGATCACCGAAGACTCTCAGAAGTTCCTTGCTTCTGGGTAAGAATGATTCATTACCATTTCCAGATACTTTCATTTGGTTTCACTTTCGCACTGAGTGTTTGCCAGAAACATTTTATTGTTGACAACTTGCCAAAGGATGCAGGAAGCCAAGGGTTTCCCTATTTAAACAACTGGCTGCTAGCTGCTGCTTCCATTCAAAACCTTGGTCAGAATCAGAGAAGTCTCTTCTCAGTTTGTTCCACTCTCTAGGAATTACAGGAAATATTGCAAAGTCCCAGTTAAATCCATCCCATCTGCTCATTTTTATTAGCTTCAACTGAATACCTCATTTGCAAAGCATATCTTCTTCAGACAGGATTCAGTCTTTCCAAAATGAAGTTTCTGTAGTCATGGAATCCCAAAGTGCTTTTGCCCATCTTTGTCTAGAGACCCTGGGTCTCATGGCAACAGCAATTCCCATGGTAATTTATGAAAAGCGTCACATGAGAGTACTCCATTTACCCTGAATGCCCAGTTGTCTCAGTTTTCACACTTCATGTCCCATCTGATACAAATATTGAGAGCTTGCAAAAAGTACCTGTGATATTGGCTGCATCTAACCAACATATGAAGGGCAACTCATTCAAGAATATTCATTCCCTTTGCAGCAGTCAGTAGGGATGAATTTTTGTTTTTTTTCAGTGGGGGCATTACAAGGGACAAACTGTCCAAGGTGTCCAGACCTCTTCAGATGCAAGTCTACATGTCAACATACTAGAGATGAAGGCAGTCCTCTTGGCCCTTCAAGCCTTTCAGGATTCCCTACTTCAAGGTATGGTAGCCATTCACAGTGGGAAGGAACCTGTTCATACTACTTATGTCAAGAAACCGTGATAGTTTAGAAGTGGGTTGTGTCATCCATTCATTTTCTACTAACGTGCTATAACACTGGGGAAACAAATTCTCCTAGAGACAGACTCAGCCCTTTTGTTGATGCCTTAAGAGGGGTCCTTCTTTCTCCTCTGTGGTTGTGCAGCAACTTTTTCATTGAAAGGGTAAGGTTTGCTGTCACCTTTATGTCTCCCCAGAGAATGCCAAACATGGTGGCAGCTTCTCCCTAATCCTTCAACCTTTTAGACTTTCCAATGATGCTTAGTCCAAATTTGGTCCCTAAAACTCCTTTATACTTTCACTCCTCTCCCCTCAAATGTTGAGATTCATAATGAAAGCCAAAGCAACTCAAGTCAAAGGTCATTTTTATAGCTATGTTCTGGCCCTGACAAGTATGTTTTTCCCTGCTACTCCCTCACCTGTTTTTTCATCAGACCTTATTCTCTCTCACTTCACAAACAAACTGCACCTGTTACTCCTTTCCTTTGGCCACATAAATGGTTTCTTCACTTCCGCTTCCAGTAGTAGTTTACAAATAGTTGTTAACTGGGTAATCCCAGTATTTGAAAACTCTTCAAAGTTGACCTGGCATCAGTGTGTGGTTAAGTGAATTGCCAAGTAAACAAACAGAGATTATGGAAATCTAACTCTGGACTGAGGTAAGCTCAAAGTCTGGCAGCGCATGATTTTAAAACCTGTATGCCAGGCTGTCAGATTGAAGTTACCAACTTTTCCTTCCCTTCAGAGTAATGCAGGTAATCTCCTGTAGTTGGAAAACAAACACATGCAAGACTTGCAAAAGTAAATGGTGGTGCTTCTCCATCTGGGCCACCTTATTTTGGACTTAACTTGCAGCCATTACTAATTTTCATCAAGAGCTGGTTCTTTGTCCATGGCTTCTTTGAAGGCATACTTAGCTTTTCTTGAAGCTACATTCCTTTTGAGACCATTGATAAAGGACCTGTTTTCACTGTATGATCTCTACATTGTAGTAGAAAATACTAATTTTGCATTCATTTGAGCTTGTAGCTACTGCAGAGTTGAAATTTCTTTTCTTGGAAAAATTCTGTTTCTGGGAGCCATCACTTTCTCAAGAATTTCTGAATTACAGACCAGGTCGGTTGATCTCCTTTACCTGGCGTTCCATAAAGACAAGGATTCCCTTCATACTAGTTCTTCCTTTATGCATACAGTTGCTACAAAAGCAAGTCTCAACCAATGCAGTCCTTTTCTAGTTTTATTTTCTGGGTACTCTGAAACATGAAGAATCCCTGCTTCAGTACATAGAAATGCACAGCTAGTTGATGTTATATCCACAGGGCTGCAAATATCAAAAAGTATTTACATCTCTTGCCTTTTTCACTGATGATAAACTTTGGTATAAAGTATCAGAGGTCACCCTAGCTAAATGGTTCTTATACTGCAGTCAGTAACATTTTGAAAAGTACAATAACTCTTCTTCTAATCTAAAGGCTAATTCTGTAAAAGCAGTTGCTACTTCCCAAGCCTTTTTGTAGAATACTGTTCTGGATGGTATTTGTGCAGCAGCTACCTGGTCTTCTCACATCACTTTCACAGGATACTGCAATCTTGATGTAATATTTGGATCCAGGCCTTCCTTTGGAGCCAGTGCTGTAATAGGGAACTTCTTATATGGGAGATCATCCAGTAGAACTAACTTGGGACTCTATCCTGATTTTACCAAGGATGGACCTTCTTTTACCAGATAAAGGAGTTGCATATTTACCCCAGAGATGTAGCTAGAGTGGGGTGAAGAGAATGTCTGTCCTGGGCACAAGGTGTTAAGGACAGTCAGCAGTGCTGTAATGGCATTCTGAAATGAATAACAATACTGTATTTGTGGTCATGGCTGAAATGCTAAAGTGCTTTGAGTGTGGTATCATAACTGTAGCAAGCCACTTGTTACAGCAAGTGGTTTGCTACAGTTTCAGTGCAGAGGAGCTTTTTTTTTTTTTTTTTTTGTTTAACTCAACTTGGTTGGGGGGTGTGCCAGGTAACATAGACACACTTCTGTTTACATTGCCGATACTTCTGGAAGTGCTTGATGATATACCGAACCTCCTTTCTCCCATTTCTAGAACAGTAGTTATAAAGACATGATAGTCCTATATGCTGAACATAACAGATCCTGAGAGGAACTGCAGCATGGTGCATTCTAAGACCGGTAGAGAGACCAAGGTAACCTTGGAAGGTTATATGAGCCATTAGCCTCATTACTGCTGTTACAGACAACGGATCTGCTCTTCCACATCTGTTATCATGATAAATAAATAAAGGCCTTCTCTTCCAGATCTGTTGCTATGCCAAGTACATCATTTTTGATTCTTCAAGTCTGTTCATTGCCCTTGTTAGCTCTTTTGTCTATAGCTTTATGTTCTTTCATGAAGAACAGGAGATGTATTCCTCTGATCATGATACTTGTTTTATTCCTTATTGTAATTATAGCTTAATTTCTCTAGTAGAATTTTTTTTAAGGCATAGATGGCATGGCTGCATTAGACCTCTGGGTTTCTAGATAATGGATAAGGAGAAAAAGTGTAGTTTTGAATGTCAGTGGTCAAACATCCACTAAGAGTGATTGATGCTCATTAACTCTTGGCTATTGTGTGAATCTTAAAGCCCTCCATCACTGTTCGGGCCACACACAAATGAAGGCAAAACGTATCAGAGAATAGGGCCTTCCATCTATGTGTTTCATAAAAGGGTAGTATGAGATGCATGTTTTGATGCATCTTAAGTTGCTTTTGTAGTTGCATTTGTCCTGTCTGTCTTCTACCTTTAGTAGTCCAGGAATGGTTAAAGGTAATTTAGGAGCCTCATAATGCATTAGAATATCAGAGGATGAGAGTCCTCTTGTTTTGTCTTGGAAATGTGTGCGTTTTAATAGGAACAGCTTTTTATGGTGTGGATGGGGCCAAATATCAGTTTTGTATGACATATTATACTTATAATCCTACTATGTGGTTAACTATCTAACATTGTCTGTCTGAATGAAAGTGTACTCATGCGTGTCTTAGACAAGAAATTTGTCAGCATATACTTAAGTCATGGCCTTCTACTGCAAAAGTAAGTGCTGGGTTAGAAGTTGCATTTTTGTAAAAGGTGATGACATGTAAACCATCTGTAGAAGTACACTGTTCAGTGGGGCGGCCACGGTGGTGCAGCGGTTAGTGTTGCTGCCTCACAGCAAGAGGTTCTCCAGTTCAATTTCGGCTGGGGTGCCTTCTGTGCGGAGTCTGTATGTCCTCCCTGTGGTCGTGTGGGTTTTCTCTGGGTGCTCCAGTTTCTTCCCACATCCCAAAGACATGCAGTAGGTGGATTGGACACTCTAAATTGGCCCTAAGTGTGAGTGGGTGCGGGCTGACAACTGGACACCTTAAAACTCCACTGCCAATCATGAGCGGACAGATGATCCGTTGTGGCAACCCCTAACCGGGAAAAGCCGAAAGAAGAAGTACATTGTTCAGTCTTCGTTTAACCATCTCAGAAATTTGCTTTGAATCTTTCAGCTGATTTAAAACTTAAAGCAGTAAATAAAAAGAGTTGATTGTCTTAAATTATCTAACAAATATTAACAAATGCAAGGACATACACAAGTATAAAAATAGCCTAGTAATTAATCATTCTAAGTAGTACCCCTGTACAAGTAACAGAAGTTGCAGCTTGTCCTTTGTCAGATATATTGTTTCTGTTTTTCAATAAGTAAACTGCCTGAATAAATGATTAATTTGCATACTAGGCAATCTGTTATAATTCCTTTGTGTGCGTCTCCACTTAAACCTGCACTTGGTACACTCTGCATGTCAGAGATCACCTAAAATGTAATTTATTAAGAATGATGAATATTGCAGTGGGTTGGCATGCTGTTCAACATTTGCTCACTACCATGGACTGATTGAGCAGCATAATATGCTCCAGCTCCCACTGTGGTCCTCACTTAGATTAAGCAGGTTACTGGAAAATGATTGAAGAGTGATAAATGTATTCAGATGCAAACAAAAAAATAATTAAAAAAGTCCTTCCAGTGACTATAAACTGAAAAATCCCTGACTGTACACAACACTACTACATTTCATAACATTTTTCTAAACATGTGGATGACGTGTGCAGTTGATAAAAAATAAGCATATGGGAATAGTTTTAACATTAATTCACTTAAAAACTGACGTCTCTGGACAATTTTGCACTACTTCAAGGAGGATGTAATGGTTTAGTCAATGGGTCAGTAATAACTGTTATTCCTCACAGGTTCACGACTAATCACATCGAAAGACAAGAAGATGTGGTTCAGGTTCTTATAGACTAATCTCTTGCTTCCATCATCCTTTAGTAAAAGGAGAAGTACTAATAGGTGAGGTAGTAGCAGAGAAAAACGTTTTACTATCAAAATGTGGAGCGGCACTTACACGAGACTGGAATGGAAGAATGTCTTTTCCAGTTTCCATAATGTTCTGAAAATTTTCGAATGCACGTTAGTGAATAGTAGTATACATTTCCTAATGTGCAGTTGATGTTCTTATAACAGATCGCAGTACAGTGGGGATCGAAAAATTTACCCTTTTCCTCACTGTAGTGCGATCTAGAAGTTGGAATATAGAATTTGCAAGGGGGTGCAGCTTCAGCACAAATGCCTGAGGGTCTGACATCACCTCCTGACATTCCGAATTCCGTCCAATGCGGACATTGTGATGATGATTTTCAACATTCCGTTAAAGCAACATTTGCCAAATTCAGAATGTCAGTTTGATCAAGTAAGTAGATTTTTTTTTTTTTTTGATTTTCAACTTTTTGATAGTAAACTGGGAAAAGCATACTTGTCAAGACCAGAAAATAGCTATGGGAATGACATTTAATTTGAGTTGTTTTGGCTTTCATTATGAATCTCATCACTTGAGAAAATGGAGGAAAAGTCTAAGGGAGTTCAAGGGA